>NW_010558280.1:19715-44547 GCF_000687285.1 Phaethon lepturus | reverse complement strand
GCATTCCTGAAATTTTTAACGTCAAGCATTTTAATTAGAAAGTGGTGCCTTTACCAGAAATATATAGAAACATCACATCAGAAACAACTTCCTGCTTAAAAATAAGCACATTTTAGTTATTAGCATTCATCCTTGAAATTTAACTGCCTTCATTTGACTTTCATTTCTATAATCCAAGCACTTCATTTAGTATCCAAATTCTCAAATATTTGGGAAAGGTAAAGTTAACTACAGTTGAAGTTATAATTTTAAATCCAATGCCATGTTGTTCCTAGGAAAAAATCTTGCATTTGAACTGCATTTGGCTCCTCAGTCTCATATACTACAACTGCATTAACTAAGAGTAGCACAGAATTTGTTCCTTTGTCTTTTCCATAGCCTCGATAGATGCAGATGTAATAAAATACTACCGAATCATTCTAAAAACAGATCAATTCATTTTTTACAGCTTCAATATAGAAATGCACTTAGAGCCCATTACAGCACTAGAGATAAAAAAAAAGCTATATATACATAAGAACCAATATCACAAGTGCAAAATCAATCCATAAAACACATTTTTATCTTTGCATGTTATTTTATTTTCTAATTCTTTAAGTATTTTCACAGTGACTGCAGATCATTGGAAAAAAAAGAATACCAATTCACAGTCTCCAGGCCCCAAATTAAAGAAGGTCTCCTGCTATTTCCCTAGATGATTAATAAATTGTCCTATAGGTCTGCCAAGGTTTAGGAAGAAACATTAAAATATGTATTGTTACAAGTTTGTAGATATGTAAAACTTATCACAGCTGAGATGTGGCATTGGTCTGCTCTGAAATTTAGGAAAGAGACATTCTAATTGAAGATGTCCCTGCTCATTGCAGCGGGGTCAGACTTTAAAAGTACCTTCCGACCCAAACTATTCTATGATTCTATAAAAATTACTAAAGGATAATGGTTGTCAGAAAGTTCTAGACCACCAAACCTGAGCCATCAAGAAACGTTTAAGATAAGGGCTTAGACTGCAAACAGTAACTTGTAATAAGGCTGAGCTGATAGGCACTGCTAAACATTTTATGAAGCATCACTGGCAGCAGTGTGGCCAGAAGACTGCTTCCAGAAAGCTGCAGCTTTGGATTTCATCAGTCCTGTAGTTTTAATGCCTAGCATCAGCTGTGATTATGACCCACGTAAGGCATAATCCTCTTCCCCCATACACACACGCTAGAATACCTGACGTGTATCTGATCCTCTGATGAATAAAAATAAAAGCATCTAAGATCACAATTTCTTTCATATGAGACTGACAATTTGATGAAAAAATGGATGCATGTTATTCTCTGAAATCTGTTCTAAAGTGATAACCTTGTAAATGGAATAGTGGCGATACTATAGGTGATATGAAGGTTAGGAGATACGGACGTTCTATTCCTTTTCTTTTTCTGGCCTCCTGAGTTTTAGGTGGATAGAGGTAGGATTATCCTATCTTAACTGTCATGTGATAGTTCATCATTCTTCATTAATAACATTTCATCTTCCCAGGAAGGACTCATTGAAGCATATTGTCTGATCGCATCTTCAGATCAGTTCTGAAATTTTAAGATTGGGATTACCCTAATAACTGTCTTTTGAAATGGGTTTCTGCTATGGCAGATTTTGCCCCAAAATAACTGCAAGATCTAAAAATGCTGAAAAATATTTAACAAGATGCTTCTTAAGACAACGTTAAAACTGAATCCATCTGGAAACTGCCAAGTTCTAATGCTTGAAATATGCCAGTGCATTAAACAGCTTGCAGGAAAAAGGTACTATATTTTCATTAAATATATACTTTTATTAAATATATACTTCTATTTTGTTAGAAAAAAACTAATAAAAGATTTCAAAAGTTTTTCTAAATGAAGTATTCTATATTTAAGAAATACAGAGCTTGTAATAGGGCAGAGACTATAATAAGTATGTAAATAACCAACCCAAATGCAATCATCATTTGAAATAAAGAAAAGGAAGAAGATACGGGAGTGCTCCCTGTACAGCACTTGGGTCTCAAGGAACTATTTCTCCTCCTCATGTCTGGGAGACCATGCTCTTTGCTTTCCTTGTTCTGTGATATGAGTGCCTGTGCCCATAGAACATGACCACCAGAAACATGCTCCATTTTGATATAAATGATGGCAATAGTATTTTCTGCTCTATATCATCAGAGGGACTGGGAACATTTGTGCATGAATCTCCTTTTCTTGCAGAGGGCAGAGGACCATACCTGCTGTGTTAAGAGAGGGGAACTCAAAGGCAGATTAAAAGATGGGAGAATGAAAGAGGTTCTGAGTACACTCTCAGATCTTTTCAGGACCACAAGGAGTGTTTTGAAAACAGCATTTAGATTGAGGCTGTGGGAACTTTTGTGTGGTGGTACACAACAGACCCAACAGCTGCAGCCACCAGTGATTTCCTTCGTACAACCTCAACATGGGGATTATTAGCATCAGGCTAGCTAATACAGCTCTGTAAGTTAAAAATACCTCTTTTCTGGGAAATGGGTTTAATTATTTTTGGCTCTTTTCCCTAGTTTTACTGCAGTTTGTAGTTTTGTGGTAGGAGACTTTTTTGGTTTGGGTTGGTTTTTTAGTTTGTTTATCTATTTTCAGTCACATGTCTAAGCACCATTTACAATTTGAGATTGTTGTTCAGTCTGTGCCACCTATACATATCTTTCTGTGTCTTACATGCGATACAGTCATACAGTCACTAGTGAGCTACAGCTGTTTTCAGGACTCACAAACTAATGCCATGGGGTATCAGCGTGACCTGAAAGGGCAACTGAGGATAAAAAAACCTTAGTGAGACTATAATGACCAGCATGCACAACATAAAATCAACTCTTTACAAGCACAGAATCTAAGAACCACATTAAGGACCAGATTTTAAGTCAGAATATTGGCCTTTTACGCTATGCAGGTTACAATATGAGTTTACCTAAGTCACCTGTATAAAAATTCCCTGTGATATAACACAACTTCTTATTGCAATAGCATTTTAGGTGAACCAGGGGCCTGGCCCTTCTCCCCATCCAACAGGACTGATACACATTGCATTCAGGGGAATATAAAGGTCATGGTGATGCTTTACTGTAGCACAGCTGATAATACCTATATTAGATCAGCTAAATTATGGACACAAATAAGAAACTCTAGCAAGGCTGGAGACTGACTTGACAAGCAGGGAACCAAAACCAGCTCCGTAACAACTCTCCTCCTGCATCAGAGAAGAACAAAGATTTTTGGTATTTTATGGAGTCTCAAGGAAAAAAGCTGCTAAACAAGTTACAAAGCTACATATAAAGTTTTCAGTCTAATCAGACTGGCATAATGCAGAAGGAATCCAATGCAGTAGGAGGACCATACAGTGCATTACTTTAAAACCTCCCATAGGGTCCTGCTAATCATGCCAGACTACTGCTCATAACTTAAATTATTCATTGGGGAAGAATAAAAGTTTAATCAATAAAACCAGGGTCAAGTCACCCATACTAGAGGTTCAGAAAAAAAGATGCTTTGGAACTCAGCTGTAAAATAGTGTGTGTTTTGAATGAAAACTTAATATCTTCTCTTGTTCCTATATTCATTAATAATAATAAACCACAACCTCACCTGACCTTTGCCTTCACAGATTTGAAAGACAGTTTATGAAAATCCTTAGCATTACTGGATTTCTTTACCACTACTTCAGTATTTAAGGTACCTTCAAGAATACTTAATGTTACAAAGACAGCTCTTGATCTTCCTGCAGAGCTGTTTGTAAAACAGCAGCTATAGGAGAAAAGCTTCAAAAGAGAGTAAGGTATGCTTAAACCTGGTCACCACTGTTTACTTTTCATCCTCTGTATTGGTACTTAAATGGTACAGCACCAGATTGCAATATGTATTGATACTACATCCTTTCATAATTGACAGGGCCATAGGCAAGTGTTACGTTATTCTACGTTGCTGTAATTATAGTGCAGACTGATCACTCTCCAAGTCTGCGGGAAAAGCTGGCAGTTAAAGTCCCTGCATGCAGCAATCATAACAGCACTGACAGGCTGCTGTCAAGCAGGCAGGGGCATTCTGGCGATAGATAGCAAAAATGCCAAATCTAAGACAAATGCTCTTTGAATATGCAATAAATCATATTAGCTGTCTGATGCTTTTCCTTGGTGTATTGATCGCGATTAAAATAAACTAATTAGAATCCTAATCATGATGCACTGAAACAGGAAACAAAGATGTGAGCTATGCAACATGATCATGAAGTGTTTTTTAGCAGTCAAGACAGACCAAGTCCTGGCTTCTCCATCTATCAGGCAATTACAGAAACTAGTACACTCTGTATGAGGTTATGGAAGTGTCAAACAGAAGCATGGTTATATAGCCCTCATCTGAGGGACTGTACGTAGATGCTATATTAAGATCTTCATTTGGCCTACAGTTCCAGGGAGCTACAGAAGCCATTTTGAGGTGAAGAAATCAGATTCCGCCTGCAGCCCTGCCACGTGCAGGCAGGAGACTGGTACGCAGTCATGGACCTCCCTGCGTCCCACAAGCCAGGAGCCAGAGATGAGGATTACCTACAACCAGCTGCACATCCGCTGCAGCAGGAGGAACCTGCAGGAAGTTAGTGCCCTGCAACAGAGGCTTTGCTTCTGTGACTTGACCAGATAAATATCTACATCTATCTCAAGCTAACCAGGATAAAAAAAGCACCGATTATGCAGGATCTTGTCCTTTCTCACTTTGAAAATCTATTAATTCATATCTCACTATATTGAGATGCATTTGCCAGTTTTGTGGCTTCCTATATCTATCCACTACAACGTGAAAGAGTTAACACTTTCCCATGCCATGTCATGCAGAGGACAACAGAGCATAGCCATAAGTTGCCATGTATAGTTGGCTAACTAAATATACTTATGCATACCAGAAATACCATGATAAGTTCAGACAGCCTTTCAGAACTCCTGAGGTAACTCCTAGGAACTGCTAACCCTTTTGAATTTCTAGCACTCAAATATTTTCAGTCCCCTGACATGAATATTCAAGACAAACAAAGTACAAGGGTGTCCCAATGGTTGACTTAAACAGAACCAGAGGAGTAACTTGCATCTGGAAGCAGGTGCCATGCAACAGTCATGAGAATTTTTGCATTTAACAGGGTTTGTATTTTGCTCTGAACCAGTGACTCAATATCACATCTTCATCTTCTTTTCATGCCAATTTTACACTGACTTAAGTCTATTAACATAACCCTTACCTTTAAATGTCTTATTGTGGATTCACATTAAAGTAGATGAGACAGAAATCAGTCCTTCCCGGGCTTGGTTCCTAACACATTGTTGATGCTGTCACCAACAGCTTACAATATTTTTTTTTATTGTTTATTTAACCTGACACTTCATTTTACCTACTAAAAGTAGAATATGAAAAACATCCAGTTTAACATGCAAATTTGTGAAAACTTTTTCGAACATCTATAATAAATTTAATAGGTGATAAATATACATGCAAGGGAATGGTAGTCTCAACGTTAATCCATTCATACAGTTTTAGTTATGCAATTCTACAGAAATTTCATGTATGCTCATTTTCCAGCAACTGTAATTGCCTGTTTTTAAAAGGTCACAGAATTTCATTTCCTATCTCTCTAAACTTATCGTTGCACCACCAGTGAAGACAACGTGACTTTGGGAGTCTGTATGCTTGGCCAAAATACTGAACTCATCTGCCTTCAGGGAGGAAGATTCTATCTGCCATCCATACTCAGACATCCTGAAAAGATGCTGATTAGTTAAGTGATTAATAGTCACTTCTCTAGGTAGCTAAATTGGATCTAAGTGACTAAGTATAATAAGACATTTGTATTTGAATTGATTGGGCCCAAATCTAACCACAAAGTAATTGACAACAGAGTGGAAGATAGCTGCAACTAAAGAAACCGGTGTGCGGCAAAATTAAGATAGTGGTAGCATTTCAAATAACTTGTCTTCACATTATGTGCAGATAAAATTGAACCTTAAGGGTTCAATTATGGATCCTGAGACTGCATAACAGTAGGCAGGAGTATGAGTAATCCTACCTGATCAGAGGCACAGAAAGGGCCAGACAACCCTGAAGAAAGGAGCCCTTCACTATACTTTGTGTACGCTACTGATCACAGCCTTCCTGGAATACAGCCTGGCAGGCTCATGGTTCCATCCTCACCTTTGTCTCTCTCGCCAACTCCTTGTAGCACAGCACGGTTATGTTCCCTATGCTAAAAGGCTAGATGCCTTCGTGTGTCAGAGGGAGAATAAAGTAGTTGCCTATGTAAATATAATTTAGCCCTAAGAATAATGGTACTGATGCTAATCTTTATGTTTGTGGTGGTTAGAGTTAGTTCAACTGACATAAGGAAAATGTGTGGCAAGGGTAATGAGGTCAATTAACTCTGTGGAAAATGAGTCTATATGAGGTAAACAGGGGTTTATCTTTATTGCAGTTTGCTCATTTAGTATCAATATCATAAAATGAGCTGTTCGGCGTGTCATAGAAAGCAGCACCCTAGAAATACTCTTCATGGTTTTATAACGGCATAGCTAGATATATAACACAAAAATCAGTTCAGTATGGATAACTTATTAAGATCACGTAATTAATTTAATTAAGGCAAAGACCTACACTTTGACTTTCATCAGTTGTATGGCAAGTAAAGGAAACTGGGAAGAAAAGAACAAATAAGAAAATGAAATTAAATGCATATCTGCTTATTTAGAATGTAAAAGGCCTATTTTTTACTGACATGTTTTCTTTTTGCAATTACAAACTTTATATTTGGCAACAGATTTCTAGGTGACAAAGTTAAGGTCAGTGAAGCTATACTGGTTTTTACCTACCAAATTGGCCAAGATGATTGCAAAGGCAGAACTATCAAAACAACCAAAACGGAACTTAAATCTTGAACTTTCAAAGTTCAGGGTTTTGATTTGTTTGTTTGTTTCCTCCCTCACCCTCCTGAGCTTATGAAAGGCCAGCATTCAACTAATTGGTTTCAATGAACAGGTCAAGTTTCCAAAATACAAAAAAAACCCCAAACCTCCACAAGTCCAAAAATCTTACAAACTCCTTTGAAAATAGATGAACCAAAATACAGAAGATATTTCCCTTAATATAATGAACATTAATCTTGGTTTTTTTCAAGTCACATTATTTCATAGAAATGGAAAGCTGAGAAGCTTCTTTCTTCTTTCCACCCCTCTCTTTGCTCAATATGGGCATAACCTTTTCTGGCAGTAATGGGAATGCCAACATTATGTGTTTCTAATAAAAGAACGAACCTTCTTCACATTGTACCCCAGGTGCTCAGCAATTCTACAAAGTTTCATTTGAGAATGAATGCGCTTTCTTGAACAAGTTCCATAGCTTCTTTTGCATCAGAGTCCTTTTAACATGATGAAACAGCAGTTTCAAAGAGTCATCAGGAAGATCTCTACAAATTCTGCTAAAGCTTCTCCAATTACATATTGAAGTGGACTAGAATTCCTCCTGTGCTGACGAGGATGACATCGCTTTGGAAAAATCCCTGTGAGTGAATCCCGGTGATTTTGTATGAAGAGTGAAACACTGGTCACTACAAGAAGCAGAATTATTATGCCAAAAAAAAAAAAACCCCACAAAACAAAAAAACCCAATACGTGTCCTGAAGGATGGCTTGAAAGCACAACTGCCATACAAGTTAACTGGCTTTAAAAAAAGGTCTCGGCAGATGGTTTATTTGGGAGTGCAGAAGCAAACGTGTCAGGTATCAGAAATCAACTGTAAATTGATACATATGTACAGCCAAAATATTGTTTTAATTTCTCACTTCCTTATGAGTTTTATTTACATTTTTTTAATTGTAAACCTAGTGTTTAATTTTCTGTTTTATTTCTCGGAGTCTGTTAAGCACTGATATTATAAGGCAGAGGATGAATGGATTTCCTTTCAACTCAATCAATTATTTTATCTTGCTCTTTTTTCCTCTTTTAATCCATCCCTTCACCTTTCTTTCCTCAACCTTTCATAGTCTATTAATACAAAATTTCAAAGCAACCAATCATGTTACCATCACCATTTCTTTTTCCTCTTATCATTTAGAAAACAGTTGTGCTAAAAATAAGTAATGCACATCAGTGCATGAGAAAAATGCACCAGCTGGCAACAACCATGCTCTAAAATGGCTCTTAAGACTCAAGGGTCTTAACTGACAGCTACATATTCCAAATAAATGCAGGTACCCCCAACTTCAAAATCACCATGAACTGTTTCAGCTGGCTACAGAGACACTCTACTTCAAAGAGTGAAGGTGTAAGAGGAAGAGAAAGCATTTTAAAAAGTAATGATACAAACAGCAGCAAGGCAATACAAAATTTTCACTTCAAGGATTCTAGTAATGTTTCACAATATTTAAACTTAAAATCTGTGACATGCACATGAGCTCTCAGATGCCATGTTCCAACTGCATACACAGCACCCAAATCACATTTATTTAAGCATCAGCTTTTTCAATTGAAAAAAATATGTAGCTATTGTGAGAAGACTGTCCTCACTATAATTGTTTACTACGGAATTATTATATAGTGACAATTTAATAAAAGAATCCTGGAAGATTCCTGAAGAATTTTCCCCCTCTCTTTCAGCAATTATGAGAGTTTCTGGCAGAGAAGCTGGATCGACGATGGGACAGCGGATGGGCAAAAATATATCCATACCCCTGACTCAACTTCCTGTCTCCCTACAAAAAAAATATGCTTAGTGGGAAAATCCCAAATGTGTACAACCATGTATTTGGGTCTTTTTGTCTAGACCTTTCCTCTTGTTCCTTAGTGTGCAGGCTAGTGATTATTGCTAATTTCTTTTCCAGTGAAAAGCTGAAGAATTACAAGAATATTTATCAATAGAATGTACCGGGATCCAGGTAAATACTGTTGGAAATAAAATCTATATGGGAAAACACTCCTTTTTTCCCAGTAGTGGGCTAATTGCATGGTCAATGTAGTAAATTGTACAGGGCTGTTTTCAATCAAATATTAATATATTTTCGTTGAAGTTCATTCACAGCTGAAATAAAACACAGCACAGAAGGGACCTGACAAGTGCTCCTTACATATGCAATATTTCTCTCTCATCATGTAGATTTTTACCTCATCTTTCTTTTAAAACATTTTAATAACCTTTCAAATAGAAAAATTATGGACAGAACATAGTTTGCATGTAGAGGATGGGTGAAATGGGTCATATTCTTCAACCAACCTCCAACAAGGCCTCATAACAATGATAGTTTGCAAGTACAGATAATTACAGATGTAAATTTGCACCAGCAGTGACACATATGCATGATTTATGGCATTTAGGTGTCATACACTTTATGTGTACATGACAACTTGTGTTCAAAATAGTTACAGATACAAAATGATGAAAATGACAAGCACAAAAGGGAATATATACTGATCGCCAAGCTCGTGTTTGTGAAGAAGTGGCACTTGCTGGCAAGAATACCTCATTTGAAAAAAACTTGCTCTGTATAACATGGAAATTAGGTAACATGGAAAAATACTTGGTATTAAGTAAACTTAATGAAATAAGTTTACATATTTATATTCAAACATTCAATATGGTGCACATCTGAGATCAGCTTCAAAGACAAAGCATTTCAGAATTACCTAGATTTGCAGATTCCCACACTGGTCCTTTCAATTCATAGCATACTTCTGCATACAGTTATATTAACACCTATCTTAATTTTTTTAAGACAATATTTGTATAAAAAGGGAGAGAGCAGAGACAGATAGAGAACCTAGTTTGGCCCCTGGATAGGATTTTCAAAGACAGATGACCAAGTTTCATTAATATTCCTTAGCAGTAGAGTATCCAGCTGCTCCTTACATCTTAAATTATGAGCGGAAAGAACAGCAAGTTACTTTTATCAAGAGCATAGATATTTATTTTAGTAAATACGTGTCTGAAGATAATCCTTGAAGATTAAAAAGAGTTTGTAAATTCATAAACACAGGCTAACAAATTCATCTGCCTTTTGCAGACTAATTTACATGTTCACAATGTAAGTAAGACTACTAAAAGAGCGTATATGAAAACTATGGTAGAACCAGTCATCTAATACTTTTGTTTGTTTTCTTTATATTGGTTTAATTTATGTTTTTTTATGAAAAGCCATTTCCTTCTCTCAGCAGGTCTGGAATCTACTACTTGTTGTGGCTGCAGTATAACCCCCCTGCCCTCACCCTCTAAAAGATGGCAGAGCCAGAAAAAAACAAATTAGTAGCACTACTTTGCAGTGTTATGTTGATTATCTGAATAGAATAAAAATAAACCATGATTTTTTCCAGTGATCTCAAAAATACATTATTCTGCACTTTGAGAGTGCAGAGAAATGTTAGTTTGCTGCAGATGAAAAGATCTGGCATTTTCACTAAGCCACGGCAATGTTACGTGAACAACCAGAAACATACGTTATGAAAAAAAGTAACGCGTTATGAATACTCCCTATGTTGCAATATGTTCATAAATGAGTAAAATAAACTCATAAATACCATAACATGAGTCACTATGGTAACTATTTGGATTTGAGATCATTGGCAGTTTTTTCCACTACACTAAAAAAATGAATGTTCACATAAAAATTTGGGGGGGGGGGGCATTATCAGGTAAGCCTGATTCCAATGTGATTACTATTTTAGGTTTTGTTCCCTTCTCACAAATGACATTGGGATAAAGCACTTTTGACTCGGCAGGTTTTTCTTAGGTCACTTACTCCACAGTGTATGAACAAACAGGTAAGATTGGGAGGGGGTGGGGGGGAAGCTGAATTTAGGAATCACTAAAGCAGGTCCTTTACCTGGAAAATGCTCAAGTTGGGCAAGTTTTGTTGAATAAAACATTTCTTCAAGAACAGATCTTGATTCCATCCACAGTATATTCTGTAAAATTCTGTAAAAACATTACGTATTTGCAAGTATGAAAAGCAAAATGGTTCCTAACGTACTGGTTGAAGAGGCAGCAGCAAATGTTGCAACATTAATTTGTAAGTGTGCAAAGTACAAATAACATCATGTAACCTACAGCCTTAGCTTAAGAAAAAAGCAAAGAAGTTGCTAATTTTTTTTTGAGCTTAAGGAAAGAAAAGGCAGCAGCAAAAATGTTTCAATAAATAAATAACTTAAATTTTATCATTATGCAATTATGGGCTTGTATTGGCCCGCAGAATTGAAATTTATTTTTAAAGATCAGCCATAGGAAGGGCAGCTGCAACAATTACTTCTTAGAATCATTACTATTAAAAAATTTTATCTGCAACATAATAGTCAAGTGTGTTTGAAAACTTCTCTTTGACAGAATTGTAATTCAGTGGGGTTGTTTTAGTTACACAGTGCCACAAAAAGCTAGACGTTTTTGAAGCTACTTGTGGAGGGCAGAAATAATACGGATATGAGGAAATAATATTCTAAGGAAACTAATACAGAAATTGGTCAAAGTTAACAAACAGTACCTGCTCTACTCTTAAATACATTTGCATGTAGCAGGTACATAAATATATATGTGTGTGTGTATAAACATAAAATGAAACGAGACTGAAGACAGGCAAACAAGCCATGTCACTCAGCAAATATTTTCTTATTTTAGGCAATTTTAAAAAAAACACTGCGTTCAACGATAGAAAAAACCTAACATTAAAATTAACTTCTCTCTATTCTTTAATTAATACTTTGAGTTTCACCTGCATCCTTTTAAGCTGACTGAAGAAAAATAGAAGTGACTGAACAAAAAAGA
Organism: Phaethon lepturus; assembly: GCF_000687285.1. Taxonomy (NCBI): domain Eukaryota; kingdom Metazoa; phylum Chordata; class Aves; order Phaethontiformes; family Phaethontidae; genus Phaethon; species Phaethon lepturus. Next base: position 32,728 of record NW_010558280.1, on the reverse strand, counting down.
TTATTAAAGCAGTGTGGTGGGTTTAGAGCTCCCGTGTGGTTTTAGTGCTTGTAATCTACCTTTTTTTTAAATAAAGCAAACAGTTAAACAGGGACTGGTTTTGTACAGAGCCTACTGGTGATTTTTGTAGTACATTTTTTTGTAGCTGTGTTTCTCACTCTTCTACAGCAGCCCAGGAACACACAGGCCCAGAAGCCACAATCATTTAGTGCATCACAGACATATTTTTCAAGGCAAAATTGACCAGGGCTCATGTACGTGAAAACAATAATTCACGACTCCACAATCCACAGCATCGATGGTTTCAGGCTTAAGTGGTGTGTCAAACCACCCCTCAGCAGGAGGCAGAAATTTGTCCACACAAGATTTAACATATTTCTGCACTGGATATTGATCAGTAAAACAGTTTGCATTCTGTCTTGTGCAGAATAGACAAGACTTTTTTGATATTTTAATTGATCATTTATATGCACATTAGAGGGCAGTTATTCCTAAGATTTTTTTAGGGGAATTATCAAAGGATGTGATGCCTCATTTGCTGCATAATAAATGGTCCATCATGGTAATAACTGCAGGGAAGGGTATGTTTCTGAAACACTTTTCTAGCTGGAGAAATGGATTAGAGAGATTACCATTTCATCAAAGTGGCAGAACAGTTGAGAGGAAATATGGAAGGAAATTTTTGTATAATTTCTGTAGAGTTGCTATTTGTCAAACCCCACTGGCATCAATCATACTGTATCTTTTCTTCTGACGCAATCACATCAAAAAATGTGAAGTTTCTCTTTAATATGCATGTGTTAGAGTCAAAGAAGAAAAGACATAGCATGGGAAGAGGTGGATGTTTCTTTGAATTGTACTCTCATCTAGATAAGAAAGGTGCAGATGATATCATAATTTTAATTTCAGTTTATAAGCAAGTAGCGTGTGAGCCTTTGCCAAACATTAGAGAGATTTCTTTATCTTTTTTACATTTTCTATAGCACCTTTTTAAGCTAACAAAAGCAGTACCAGATCCTGTATATAAATAAGGAACACATCTTCTTAGACATGAAATTCACATGTAGAAAACTTGAGTAGTGTCGTGGTTTAGCCCCAGCCGGCAACTAAGCACCACGCAGCCGCTCGCTCACTCCCCCTCCCACAGTGGGACGGGGAAGAGAATTGGGAAAGTCTGACATTCTTGAAGAATAATGGTGATTAACATGCCTGGGCTGCATTCAGTCGAGAACCATATTAATGGATTTTGGAGAAGGCATTCCTATCGACCCATGCAATCCTGCAGTGAAGTCATTAAAGAACAAGAAATATCCAATAAAAGGATTTGCTGCATGTAAAAAAAATAGTTGCTGAATTAGAACAGAGAACTGTAGAAGCCAAATCACAAGGTTTTTTGAGAATGTTTTCCCTATCGTTTATTATATTCCATTTCTCCTTATCTTCCCTCCCCCCCCAGTTTCAAACAGAACACTTCATTTTCTTTAGAAATGCACATACAAAAAAATATAGCTAGCTGTAGGATGATTTCCATATGTTGTTCAAATGAGATTTGAGAGGCACCCAGAAGCTTAAACTGGCAGAAACATTGCCTACTGCCAGTGGTGCTGTGTCTATTAGAACACGTAATGTTTGTGCTTAGGATATAGCACAAGTATAGTGGAGAAGCTTAGTGTACCTGAGGGGAAAACTGAAAAGAAAAAATACAACATATAGAACTAAAAAGTTGTGAAAATCAGCATATGTAACAGCTTACCTGAATTATCACAGCTCTCATGCATTTTGGATCGGCCATGCAGAAATTTATATGCAGGCTTCTGAAAACTAGACGTCAGAGAACAAATACTGCAGTTCCTTTGAAATGTTTCTAATAATAAAAAGGATTTAAAAAATTATAGCATAGAGGCACAATCACTTCTAAATTTGTCAGAACTTTCTATGAGATATCATAGATCTTTAACTCCTCGTTCAAAGGCTACAGCATGTTTGTATTTTGTTATTTGCACAATTTAAAAATATTACCTAGCAATTAACATATGTAGATTATATCATAGTGACACTTCTCTGCAGTGAGTTTTGTGTTTCCCTGCAGGTGTGTTTGTTATTGTCTATAATTAAGCAGTTACGCTTCCCTCCGCAAGGTATCTCGGGGTCTCTGTAGACAGTGTTTAGATCTGTATTCTGTCCTTACAGAGGATGTTCCATAGTCTGCAGCTGTAGTTTTCCAATCGTCTCTATGACTTGAAACATAAACCTGGAAGAATATAACCCAAACTGACCCCACTACAGCGAGTTACCCCTGGGTAATGCTGGTGGATACTCACTTTCCTACATCCTCAGCAGAGCAGGATTCCAGTGGTGATGTCACAGGCCATGCAATATTATCAAGCGGTACATGTTTAAGATTGAGGATTGTGCCTGATACATGAACAGAATACATTCCCATCCTTAATCCATGCATCACTTTCGATGCCAGGCCTGCAGCAGTTATAAAATAGGGCTAGCCTGGAATGTGACTGTGGTTTTGCCTGAAGACAAAGTCAATCAGATGCTTGATTTCATTAAATTAAAAATAAAATTCATACCACTGTACCTGATCTCCCTCCAGCATGACCTGAGGATGCCAAAGATTAAACCCCGCAAACTTTCATGTGGTCTTCTCTGTACATCATAAGTACATGCTTTCTCACAAAGCATTCAGTTTGAGTGAACTGGTAAGAGGACATGAATTTTTTCTTCCACATGCTACACAGAAAACTAGTATTTTCAGTGATGACTTCATAGTTATTTGATAGTATGGTTGACTGTACTATAAAATATACCTATATTTTTAACTATTTCACTTCCCCTGAAAAATACCCCAAAATGGGAAATTGTGTTATGTTCTAGGGATAGTTTTACAATACTACACTCAGCAACTCAAAAACTTTGCATGGTTATGTGCTCAACTGGTCCCTTTGACCTATGAGACAGGAATGGAAAAGATGAAGCCTTTACCCACATGTGGAAAATTCAGCCTCAGTTCCTTGGTCTGACTGCTGCTTTGGTGCCCAGGGATCTCAACACAGATGAGGGAGACCTGGTTATTGAAATAATTGCTGCTTTTAGATGTTGAGTACAGACTTTGCTGTGAAATCAATTGTAATGTATCAGTGTTTTACACTCTTCTCTATGGCAGGAGCAAGGCACCTTGATGGTTCCAGTTTTGTTGTCTACATTTGAGTAAATTTTGTCAAAATTGCCTTAAGTTTTTAAACTACAAAACTCATAAACCATACTCTGGTTAATGCAACGTATCATTCAAGATTTTCATGTTCTAAGGAAGAACTTCTGTAATCTCTGTTTTACACAGCTGTAGTAACAGCTACCAGGTTTTCAGATCTCTTTAAAAGGGAAAACAGATGTACGAAAATTAAGAGAGAGCACTATTAGAAAAAGGTAGGTCAAAAATCAAGCTTTTTAGATAGGTTTGAGAATGTAATTCTTCATAGCTTTTGAATACTGCATTTAATTATTTAATTTTCATAACTTGTCAAATTTACATATTTACTGTCTCCTCTCTTCAATTCTTCTGGTGCCATAGAATTACACAAAAATGTCTAGAAAAACTGTCAGTTTTGTTCTTACACCAATGCTGCTTTTCACTGGCATTAATGTTTAGTTGGAAAAATACATTTCTGTCTCCATTAATGAGCTGTTTGTTCTAATAAGGTAAGTTTTACAGGCATATGTAGAAAGCGTTTCTGCACATGTATAGCTTTTGAAAGGTGTATTTTGTGGGGATTTTTTGTTGGTGGTGGTTTTTGGTTGGTTGGTTGGTTTTTTCTTTCTCTTGTGCTTTGCCTCCTATAGTACTATCCAGAAAACTCAGACTGATTTCAGAGTGCATTCAGTTGAAGGACTTCAAGTTTCTGTGCTGAATGCAGCATCTCTGCACCCCCAGTTGTTCAAAAGTGCGAGACTTCTGCAGCACAATTGCAACACCATTTTGTCAGATCACCTGAAGATAAGCTGTCGAGAGCTTGGAGCGAGAGCAGCGGGAAGCAGACCTGGGTACTCTTAGCACATCCAAGCATAGCCCCTGTCAGTGCCATCCTCTGCAACCACCATTATGGCTCAAGATATTTTTCCAGGCAATAGAGAAACTCCATTGGGAGAATGGTCATGCAAAAACTGCCAGGCCTTCCCTTGGCCCTGTGCCTCCACTGTAGGTACGAGCTGCCTGCCTTGAGAACAGCGTATCCGCACTGAAGTACCAGAGTGGATTCAAACATCGATCTCATTTTCCAGCATGATACCTATGAAACATGACTGCAGTGCAGAAAAAAAAAATTTACTGTTGCTCCATGTCATTAGTCTATCACTGGTCCACTGAGGCATGCAAACACTTTTGAGTTCTTTGCCAAGACAACAAAATTGCAATAAATATAACACTGCCAATAGCCTGCATGCTAGAAAAAGGAAAAAGAGCAAAGCTTGAAATTTTACGATGCATTTCCTCAAAAAAAGACTCTAAGTAGAGAGACCAACAGCACCTGTCCTGGCGGCCGGCAGCTGTGTGTCGGGAGACGTCCTGTCAGCTCCACTTCCTCCCTCTTGGCAGCCAGTGCCACCGCTAAGAGCCTCCCGGCTCGGCTGGCAGGGAGGCAGAGCTTCTAGCATCTTAATGCAAAGTCACTGTTTGCCATGGTGAAATTTCTATTCTTTAGTAGGATATTTGCAGGCGGCATATTATTCAGGAGAGTTGTTCACTCCTTAAACTACTACTATTAATATTTAATCCCTCCTCCAGACACATTTAGACAATGGCAGTCTCAAAAATAGACAACATTCTTGTTGAATGAAAAGATTTTTAATAAAGGGCCCCAGGTTTTGGAAAATCTTTGCTTCTCCAAATTTGCTTCTCTGAAGATAATTTTAGTAGATGTTTGCCAAACGAATGTCACAGTCTGCAAGGCCAGTTACTCTGTCAATGACAGACCTGGCGTAAGAGGTTAGTACGTTCAACTCTTCATTCCTGTTCTCACACGGTGGTGGTGGTGACTGAAATAGGCACATGGCAACACTTCAAAGGTATGAAATTATATAGCTAAAAACAATCAAACCAAAGACAACTTTGCTTATATTATTTTTAAAGCCAGATAATGTCAAGATTTAGATTATAAAGCAGCTGAGAAGATATTATATTTTCTAAGAAACTGGGGACTTTTGCTTAAATTGATCTACTGCCAGCAAAGTAGTAATACGATATGTAAACATGGCCTCTTCTAAAATCCTCTAGTTCTGATATTTTGCTTTCTGCCTGTGAAGACATTTCCAAGCCCTCATTAAAGTTACAGACTACCCTTGTTTATCTAGAGATGTGTGTGTTTTATGGGACCAGTCACAACAAAGCTATGCACAATGACCTGTTGAGTTCATATTTACTGAAAAAGCAAAATTTGAAGTGAAAAGTCCTTCAATTACTACCTCTGTAATTAGTTAAAATTCACCATATTTTTATGGCTAGCAACCATTCAGGAAGGACTGAACACCAGCCGAGATAATAAAAGGAAAACAAATTTGCCCAAAGGAATTACCAGGACCTCACTCTCTAACAGAAACTATGAATAGGATTAAAGGATTAGTTGAACAAACTAACAATAGTGGCAAAATGTTCGAACCAGCTTTTAAACAGCACCATAAGGAAAGGTGGGATAAATTGGCTAGAAATATCACCGTTCTAAGCCAAGGGCTGAAACCTACAGTATTTCTGTCTGCCAGGAGAGAGACCTGAGGGAAGGTCTAGGGAAGGATAGCTACAAATGTTCCAGTCATGTTTTTATGCACAAATAAAATGCTTGAATGATCAGCTGAGACTATCTTAATGCGGTGACTTATTGTAATCTCTTGCTGCATACACATACAGAGCTAATAAATGGTTAACTGCCTGCTTCTCTCTTTTAGGACACATCAGGCCACGGACATAGTACTATAGAAGTATCCACAAAGAACACTTCAACCTCATTACACAATCAAACACATGGACTTTTCAAAAGAAATCATGATGCATGTTTGTTTTCCACAGTACAGCCAGGGAGGCAGACACATTGTTGTGAAACCGAGTATTCCCTGGAGTGTCTATAGACTGAGGAAAACGTAAAGGAGTTTGGTATTAGGGCAGTTGGAAAAGAAGTCAACAAAAGAACTAACAAGAACATCTGAAATAGCGTCAGAAAATAAATGGTCTCCTTCACAAAAATATAAAAGACTACACAAATTTTTAACATATTTTTTCCCCCTTTTCCTCAATATTTAATCATTGAGGAACATACCATGAATTCAGTAATTTTTCTGGTAGGCTTTCCTTTATACATTAAAAGCCAAATAATTCTGCCTACAGTTCCACCCATCTGGATGGTTGCACAACATAATGTGACCCTAAAATATAGTAATAAAAAGAGCAGCCCTAACATACAATACTAAAAACAACATTCTAGCAGAAAGCCAGACTTTAAAAAAAAAAAAATTAAAAAATATCATAAATAATACCAATGTTAATGCTTCACACAAATTAATGCACTAAGCTAGTAACATGGCTAGTTACCAAAGGTGCCCTTGTTGTACCAGCTAATTACACTGTGACCTCAGTGCCCTTTGATCCTGTCAATGGTAGTTCAAAGCCTGTCAGCATGTTTTCCATCTGGCTGATGATGACAGAATTAAATCATGCCCAACATGCTAAAACCAGACATTCTTCTGATTTCACCTTCTGGGAGCCCAGATAGTAACTTGTTAGTCTTCTCCAGGGAAAACTTCAGATCACAGCTGCCCATTGTGTTCCTTTCCTATTCCTTCTCTTCCTGCTCCAGTTTAATGACAAAGATACTTAAAGAGAGCAATGTCGCAGGACTTTTGCAGAAGGAAAATGTAGGCTCTTGAAAGGTAACAATGCATTCAGTCACGTTTCCTGACTTTCATTCCACAACAAAGTTGGAAAGCCACAAATTTTATGGAAATATCAAACAATACAGCCGCAAAGCTCTTGTTCAGTTTTGCAAAGTTACCAAAGCCAAGAAGATTTAAGTAAGAAATTAAATATTCTTTGTTTCCTCACACATACTATCTACATCTTACAGCATAAGATCTGACCAGCTTGCATAGGATCTCAAGCTATTAAAATAGTGATGACAGACCCTTGAAGGAAGTAATCTCACTCTTTTTTTTAAACAGATATCACGCTGGTCTAGTTTTCATTTCCCCAAATATTAATAAAAGAAGAATTACAATGCAAATGTATATAGTATACTCTAACAGCACCCCCCCCACCGCCAGAGGATTTATGCTACTGCCCATCTCTGTAATACCTCAACACTTGTTGTCTAAACATGACAAGTATGTAAAACCTAAACTAGGCTGCATGAATGAGCTTCCTTCTACAAAAATCTATGAAGTCTAATTGCAAAAAGAAAAAGAGTCTAATAGGAAAACTTTTTTCTAGGCTCTAGCATGGATTTTTCTTAGAGTCAGTTGAATATCTCCATAAGTAAAATGAAGCACACATACAAAACATATGGCCCCAAAACCTATAGGTCAATGTGCATCAAAAATGGAGCATCTTTATTTCATGCTGATGAAATTTGGCCCAATTTCTCCTTTAAAATTATTTAAAGTTTCTAAGAGACACTTTCTGGGACACTTGACAGACTCCAAACCCAGAATTGCTGTTAGGTGCAACTAATATGAGACTTACTGTCCTGACCTCTGCCCTCTTCTCTTCTAATAACCTCCACTTTCAGAATTTCTTTTCTAAGCAAAGACAATAAAATTACACTTTAAAAATAAAAACATATTAATTAATATAATTACGTTGGATAATTGGAATTTTTGCTCTACCTTGAGTAGATCATTTGCTATTTTCACATATAACTATAAAATAGAAAAAGATACACTTACTTATATTTCAAATCTGTATTTTTTAAATTGGGATGTGCAAATGGACTAAATGCATTGGAAAAGTTACTTCCTTGTTATACAAGGGAATATCCCCAGTCTTACCATCAAAACCCAATATAATTACTCAGAAAACAAAGGTATTTATTCAGTCTTAAAAGCGAGTGTAGAGTTTATAACTCCATCTTGCTTTTGAAAATAGAGATGAACACCGGTTGTTGGAGTTTGTAACAATACAATTTGTCAACATATTTAACATATTGTGTATGTTAAATTTGTAGCATATTTTGCAGGTATCTCCTGTCCCACATTGTAAACATAGTACACACTGGAATTTGTCAGAGGCATAAGCTGCTAAATAGCACATTTTGTCTAAAAATCTTGTATCAAGAAAACAGACATTGTAATTTTTTTGTCTTAAGAATAGTTCTGAATGTAGAAGAATATAGAGACCTTTTGAATTTGGTACCTAAAAAAAGTATGGCTCAGAAAATATCTATAAAGTCAGTCATAATGTGGACAATTTTCCTTTTCCATTCCTTTAGCAGGGAAGATGTTCTAACTTAAAGCTACTCTGAAAATGCTAAAGATTTTCTTACTACAACCAAGTACTCCGGAGCTTATCAGGTACAGAAAAACATTTGTAGCTGATAAACACTAGCTTGTGCATCTTCCAACCATAACACCTTTAACCAAGCAGAATGACAATTCTATTAAGAGGTACATTAAGTGTATACCCCTAACTCAAACTCTGAATGACAAAAGATTCTGTACAATTCATCTCTCCAAAACTATTTCAAAATATGTGTGTTTATTACAGTTTGGTCCATCATTTCTTTAACTTAAAAAAGATTGGAACTTCATCAGTAAAACACAATAACTTGTTGCAAACTGGAAATAACTCTTTTCCACAGTTATTTGCATAGCACATGGGACTTTACATATCATTATGCCTTCCTGTTTGTTTATAACTATAAAAGCAAATCGTTGTCCACTGTGGTTTTGGGAAATTTTCATGTTGATTGATTGAAAGATGGGAAAAAATTATCTGAGTATTCAGGATTTATCAGGCAATGTCTACCTTTAAGGTGCAGCCATAAAACCAAAAGAAAGCACGAACAGAACACACTTGGATTTACCGTGCACCGCACTTCTGCCAAATGCTGGGAATTTATTGCTCCCATCAGGCTCCATGGGAGGTCTCATGGGTTTAATGGAGTTAGCCTACAAAACAGTTTTCAGAAGCTGTTCACCTGAACAGCTGTTTCTGTCAGCATTTCAGTCTTCTCCAGAGTAGGATGATTGATCCCATTCTGAGCATGTCTAAGGATGTTACCTTTTCAGAAGCATTTCCTGTCCTCTGATTCACTCAGCCCAGGAGCTGCAGGTCTTAGGTTTCAAAACAATTTTTGTGTTGCTGGCCAAAGGCACTAAAACTAAGTTCACATGCTCAGGGTTTGTTGGTTTGTTTGTTTTTCATTAGATGAATCAGTAAAAGACCCTTTCTGATAGCTACCTTCCTAATTTTCCATGTTCCAAATGGAAGTTAGCTAGTTAAGAGATTTCTGAAACACAAGCAGAAGTCTGAGGGACATGGAAAGGCACACATGCACTTTCTGACAGACAGACAGATGGGAATAAATGTGCCCCAGTAACATGAGCATTACTTTGTTGTCTTTATTTTTTCCTATCACTTTTGCAGCAAAAGATCTAAAAGTGGCGATACTGCTTTGTTGCAACACATTAAAAAGTTCATTCAAAAGTTTTAACAAATAAAACAAAAGTATCAGTTAATATATGTTCAACTCCTGAAACACTTTGGATTAAACTTCTTTCTTTAACTTAAGACTTTCCATTTTTCAATGTTCATTTTTAGTCTCTTTGCCCTATAGTCGCAAAGGAAAACTAACCACCTTGCAGATATTTTCAGGTATCCTTGTTTAATCTTAGAGGTAGAAGGAGCTTGACTCTATCAGAATCAGAGACTATACTGCCTTCCAAAGAAATGTCAAGTTTTCAACATTTCAACAATTTTTTCAAGAGTCAAAAATTCATATACATAGAAAGCTCTTTGTTGAATCATTGAAACTTAGTAATATAAGGTTTAAAGGATAAATGGGACAATGGACTCAGTTTGTTCTGTATCTATGATGATTTAAATCAAGAGAAACCCCAAAATTAAGTACACCTCACGTTTCATTCAAGTGTAACTAATAATAGTTTTCAATCAGCAAAACTTTAAGAAAAACTGAGACATGTTCCGTTGATCTGTTTGATGAATCTCCTTTTCAGCCTGTTCTATTCCATATCAAGGGAAGGTTGCATACCAGCCAGTTTCCTATGTGTCTGATAGCTATGTGTGCTTACAGCTATGTAGCACACAGCTATTGCCTAGCCTAAAACTAGTTCAGAGAAAAGTTTCTTCAGCTACAGGCTCCTGACGCCCTAAGGCTTCATCTCCCGCTTTGGGATTCAGGCTGCTGATAGTTACAGTGCATTTGACAAACTCTGTATTTAGAGTAGGCTTGCTTTACATTTATGTCCCTAAGCCCATTTAGCTGACTCTACAGTTACTTTATCAGTGAAATCAAAACTTCTGTTACTGACATACAGCAGACATCATCTCAGCTCCATCTCTCCTCCTCCTCTTAGGCTGATCCTTCTGTAGAGAGTGTCTGTATTCCCTGAGCTCATCTCGCTCAGCAAGCACATACAAATTCTTAATTGTATTGCTAGTTCAGCCCTCTCCTCTATTACATGCTTCAGTTTCAGAAGAGTGTTCATCGGTATCTCCAGTCCTTGGATCTTCTCTCTCCCGTTTCCATCAGGCAGCCCTGCTGGCACACACACACACTTTCTACCCTGAACTAATCATGCTCACCCACAGCAACTGCATCTAGTCACCTTCATTGCCTCTATCACTCCTTGGATCCTCTCCCTTACTTTCACAATTGCCATCTTATTCTTGCCAAACTCCCTCTGAAAATCCAGAACAACTCCCTTGTTCGCTCCTTCCTGCTCCGACTCCCAGAGGTCAGTGACTGCTCTTAAAGGATTTTACTGCAAGTCAGCCCTAATTGTCTAATTAATCTCTACTATGATCAGAACAAGGATGAGGCCCTCAGCCTCTGAGCAGTAAAACTTTTTTCAATAAGAATGCAGCCAAGAGTGACATACAGACACAAATTTACCAATCCCCAATACATAGAATTTTCCTTTCTTGCCAGAGGACTGACAGATATCAGCACTCAGCAAAAAATATATCTTATACTTTCAGCTTTCACCAGTGTCATTTCAAATTTAAAGCACAAATATGAAGGAATCTCAAAGTCATCTTCATTTTTTTTTAAAGCACACAGACAAATAAAAAACTGTACATTAAAGAAAATAAGTTAAAAGAACCATCTGTTCCCACAAGAAAAACAAGATATATCTAATGCATAGCATACAAGATGTAATATGCTTCTTAATGGAAATATCATGAACAAATAATCATATGGAAGGCATAGAGAGCAAATACATCAAAGCGTTTATTGTATTCAGAACATGAATACTGTTAGTTGTACCACAGGTACCTTAAAGAAAGGTCAAAAATGGCTAATAATTCTAAATATTAACCAGAACTACATGTGTTAAGGACTACAAAAAAGAACAAGAATATATCTTTTGTCTAGCTAAATGTTTTCTAATGAGAATAGTAGAAAGAGCACAAGAAAATTAATTGCTTCATAGTGCAAACCAGGGGTTAGTAGCCATCTCAACCCTAAAGAAATCTCTACCCTGCATCTTTATGTGATATCTTTGTTTCCCCAAGGTTGTGATGTTACAGTTTACATTTTCTACGTATTTATACAGTCATTTGAGATGAGTTGAGATTTTGGAAGTTTCACTACTAGTTGATTATGGGCCATGGCAGTACCCCCATCACAGTATGCCATACAAAAACATATTTTGAGAAATGGTGAATTGGCTCGCTTGTGTTTTCGGATGGGTTAGACTAGAAAACAACAAAAAAGAAGCAGGAGGGAGCTTTCTCAGCACTTTTCAGATATTTGCTTTGATAAAGCTATACTTTTATACTTTGAGGAATAGACTCTTAAGTGCTTGGCACATAAAATCCTGGCCAGACTTTTGTTACAGCTCAGCATTCAATTGTTCCTATTTACAGAACTTACAAACAGATTTTCAGATTTCAAAATAGCTCACATATTTGTTCATAAGTGAAAGATGTTCAAATTTCTGACCCTAACATGCATCAAAATTCTGAATGAAAAATTTATTTCTGCTGTTTGAAGAACAATGGGGGAGGGAAGCTGCAAAGTTAGATAAGTTTTCTGTTCCCTGGTTATTTACTGAAATTTAATTTTAGCTGGACATATCAGACCAGAGCTCATTATTTTTAGTGGGGAAAGACATAACACTGTTCTCCTGAGTTTCAAGTGTATTCCTTGGAGACAAATTCTAATCAGACTGCTGATTCAAAACTATCATCTCATTAATTTTATTTTATACTGAAAGCATATCTACACTTTTAGAATGAAATATTTGACTACACTTTATTTGACATTTGTAAGTAATAGATGAGACCATAAACGTGATAAGTGCATGGCATAATAGCTAATAAAGTAATATTGTAAGGTAGAGGAACATTCTTAATATTTTCAATTTCAAAGTGCTTCATTAAAGAAATTAACTAAGTAACATTGGCTGGAATATGGAAGAGCTGAGAAAAACATCCAATTATGGTCAGTGATATTTAAAGGGAATGTCCTTAAATGCACACAATACAGTCCTAAAGTAATAATGTTCATTTCATTGGATTACAGTATAAATTAACTTGGCCTCTTTCATTTTTGGTCAATTTAATATCTGAGTCTCTGGAGTCAAAAAAATCAATTTTCATTGGTTACTTGGTTAATAAATATGAAAAACATTCTATGACATCCTCCTATGACATAAAATCAAATGAAGATTCTGTTGGGATTTAATAGGTTCTTTTACGTGCAAAGTAAGGTCTTAGATCCTGGAAATATTTATTTTGACTATTAAACTTGCAGATGTTCCAACTGAAGTTGGAACGAGAG
>NW_010558280.1:3182-19684 GCF_000687285.1 Phaethon lepturus | reverse complement strand
AAGAGTGAGTTAAAGTTCATTCTTGCCTCTAGTGAAGCCAGTGCTAGAATTTTAAATTTTCTACAATGAAAGTAAAAATCTGGAAGTGCAAAAATTAAAGTTTTTTGTTTGTTTGTTTGTTTTTTAAATCAAAGATAACAAAAATTTTCATGTAGCAAGAAAAGTGAAGTGACTGACAGAAAATTTTGAAGCGGTGGAGAAAAGTATTTTGTCTGCTGAATGGTTTGGCTGGAAACTTTTAAGTCTTTTACAGTGCCCTCCCTTTTTCAGTGTTCATCCATGCCTACTAAACTTTCACGGTATGGTATTTCCTTCTAATATCAACTGTTACTGTGGAATTTAAAAAGCATTTGTTACAAAAGTAAGAGGAAGAAAAAGCGCTAGACACTTTTCTTACTGTTTTGATTAGTTCACTAATATTTGTATTTGTTTTGACATTTTACTTCTACAGCACAAGCTGTGATTAGGTCTGAAAAAAGTGTTTCAAAATCTTTGCTGTAAATCTGTCATTGGATCTAGACTGTTGGATATACTTTGCTCTTTTCTTGGATACCCTGCCATAACCTCTGACTCCACATATTGATTGCTAAAGTTCATCGTTACTACAAATCACCTTCCTCCACCTGGTGAGACGCCTCAGCAGAATCCAGACCCTGATAACCTTCCCTATGTTCCAGACGCTCACCAAACCCCTCGGTGCACTGTGCATATAAACCTATACCATAAAACATACCCTGAGTGAAATTTCTGTTTGCCAGCCCAAAACCCAATATACCAGTAAAATTTACAAACCAGGATGCAGGTATTACCGAAAGTCATACATGCTGCCACCAGACCTTTTTGCACACAGGTGCATTTCACCTGCCTTGCATGGTTCCCCCCACCCTTGAATTGTAGCTATAGCCTGTCTAGCCTACTTTTATCTCAGCTTGGACCGAACCAGCCTATTCAAAAAGCTGCTGCTAAAATTATCCCTTTCATGCTGCTCAGACCCTGCCAGACTTTCATATTCAAATCAAACCCTTCATCCTCTGTTTCAAGTTCACAGTTCTCTTAAATCCAAGGCCCAGAAAAACACAACACATACCTACAACTTTGCTCTCAATTTGCTCCGTTCATTTTAAAACTTCTCCCCGTTATGCTCTTCAGACTCTCATGTCTATTTTATTTTCTCTACTGTCCCTTAAGTTTAGTAGTCTCTCTTGCTGTCTGAATATAAAACTCATCAGTTCTCAAATTTAGGTCCTTCCATAAAACACTTATTTGAAGGGGTCGAGATTGGGTGGGGAGAAGTGGAGTTTAACCACCACCTGTGTTTGAGCCTACAACAAAACCTAGTGAACAAGTCACAATTGCATTGTCTCAGACTTCACTTCTGAACATTTTAACTTTGTAGAAGAAACATTTACCTTCAGTCAGCATAACAGCCACTGAGACACTCAAACTGCGAGTCATCTTACTTAAACCAAAAAATAGAGAAAATCCAAACAACTTTGGTATAAGATGGTTCTCACACTATTATTTTTCTAAAATACTGCAAAACTTTTGCAAAGCTATTTTGTTATAAAAACAAAAAAGGAGAGTGGCTCTTTGTCTCGCGCTGGGTGTTCTGTGTTTTATTTTCATTTCTAACTGACTGAAAAGAGCTCCTGACTCTGGCAATCCAAAGAGAGCACTGATAAAAAGTAAAATAACAATCCCCATCTTAGGCCTAATTTTATACTGCTCTGATTTCATCTCCTATATCGCTGAATTCAATTAGCTTGCATCTATTTTCATTTAATCTATTTAATCTCTCAGCACTCTGCTGAGACTGAGACAAGGCACTGTTGCCATTACCCTGCAACCGCCGCTTGCTCACTCACACTTTTTATCACTGAGGGAGTACATCCTTTCCATTTCATAGCCATCAACAGCCCGCACACCAAGACAGAGGTGGAAAAAAGAAGAACATCAATTAAAAAACCCCACAGTTTTATGAAAGTCCCACCTGCTAAGTTTGGTTTCAGGCACAGACTTGTATGTCACTGAGGCTCTCACTGGTGGCTTCCCAGGGTTATCACAACAGCACTGAGAGTCCATAGGTGCTACCCATCATGATTTTCATGCTGAAAGCTGGAAGGATATCTGTTTCTTGACTATGAGTCACTTTAATTATCAGGTCTCAATTAACACCCTGCCACTCTTTTCTGTTTCTTCTGCTTTGCTCCATTTCCTGCAAACAGATTAAAAAAAAAAAAGGAAAGAGAGAGAGAGAGAGAATAAGACTTTCAGAACCTTAGTTTATCCAATAACATGATTTTATATCTGAAAGGACATTTTCATCTTTTAATTCTTTTTCTAATTAGTTTCTGTGCCCTGCATTCAGCGTTTCCCACCATTTGCCTATCAATGACGTAAAAAGATTATCTTTTTCATGTTGCTAGCACAGAGTCAGAGACCTTGGAGTTAAATCCAATCCTCATCCAACCTCCATTCTCATTCCCCCCCCATTTCTTCCTCTTACTCCCCGATTACCCTGTGTTACATTCTTGTTATTGAATGCCTAAGGTGAATAGTTAGCTCCAGATGCTGAAAGAAGTTTAATACTTAAGTAAAATTATGACATATTATTAGGTTTTTATTGTAGAAAAGGAGAAAATCTTTAAAGATCTTACGTTGACATCTTTAAAGTATTAACAAATGTTTTATCTAAGGATCAAACATCTTTTGAAAAATGATAGGTAAAGCGCAGTAGAAGCTCTGCTGGCTTCAGCTTGTGGAATTTCTCTTAACACGTCCTTTTTCTTTCTATCTTTTTTTTTTCGTGTGTAGAATGAAGGCTTACGAACTCTCAAAACCACAGGCATTGGGGCAATTTAATTCACTAAGTTTCTACAGTAGGATTCAGTTTTCAGAAGACTACAGATCCCTGGGAATTGTTCCATAATTCTTAGCTTTATAGATCATGGGCAACATGCAACATACAGTTTGAAGAAGGCTGTTACACAGCAAAAAGCCCATTAAAAAAAACAAAACAAAAAACATCCCCCCAAACAAACATAAAAACCCAGAGATATAGCTGTGTGTATGTATAGTAGATTAAATACACAAATATTCTCTATATTTGAGAAAATGCTTATTTAATATTAAAATAATTCTGTCTCTATAAAAGAGCAGACTAGACCTCTCATCTGCTGGCTCCCAGTATAGCAAGCCCTATTTCCCAGCAAGGTAGGGATTACACCCATCTACAGGCAGCCTCGTTCCCTTCACCCCCGTGTGCTCTGTTTCCTGGGCACGGTCTAAAACGTGGTCCCAGATTACTCACCCTAAATGACACGGCACGGAATGCGACTTCAGGCAGGCAGAAATAGGGCCATCGGGATAAGAAACTAACAGATACGGGATGGAAAATGATGCAGGTGGCACAGGATTAGTTTAGAAGGTTTTTTTGGTGTTTGCTTGGCCTTGTTTGTTTGTGCAGGTGTTTTTGTTGGGTTTTGGGTTTTTTCGTTGTTTTTGGTTTGATTTTTAGGGGTTTTTTTTAAAGTCTCTATTTTTAAAGCACGGAAACAGAGACAAGATCTCATTTAGCTCCCCTTTTTCAGGTCAGTAATTCCTTCCCCGACACATTTAAAGACTTTATCGGATGTAAATAACCAGCTCAATAACCAAAAGCACAGGTGGACATTTCTGCCCATAAAATATACACCTTTGAATGTGTTATCAGAATCCAATTGTCTACACATATTTGACCAAAATGTGTAAGACCAAGGTTAGGAGCCCTTTGCCTTTCAGCCGCATTTTGTGCTCAGACTGACTCAACAAGGCCTAAAGCCAGCAGCCCCCAGCTTTTCACAGGCCAGAGCGCGGCTGAGCCAGCGACCTTTGGGCTCAGACACCCACCTTAGGTTTCTCCCAGTACACCCCTGCACCGAAATCCCTTCCCCAGTTGCCACAGCTGCCTGCACAGCAGCACATCTGCCAGCCCCTGCCGCCGAGGCACCCTGTCCATCTTCCCCAGACCCCCCCGAGCCCGGCCACCCCGCAAGGGGCACCGCACGAAGCCCCTTAGGAGACAGACAGCCCGGGGAGAGGGGCTGGATCCCAGGCCATGTAAAAGCAAAACCTGCATTTGTAAGTCATTCCGGTTTTAAGGTCTCAAACTCTGGCTACAGGCTGCTCTACGTGGGGGTTAAGACTAAAAGCAGCCTGACAGCCCAAGTTACCTGTGCAACGCAGACATCCCTGTGACTCAAGCTTCGTTGCATGCATCATTTCCACATCTCATCACTCCTATTCACTCAGAGCTGATTTTTGACACAATTAACTTTTTTTGACGTGTTTTTATGTACATATTCATTTGCACAGCATCTTATGAGAATTCTTGCCATTTCAAGAAAAGGTACTAATCATGTTTCTTTTGACAAGTCAGATTTTTATGCTAATGAATAAAGTGAATAATTACTATACTGTTCCCTTTAGAAATACCTCAGGGCAAGTTAGGTGTCCAGAAGGGGAAGTGGCACTTGTTTTAAGGGTGTGATTCATTCACAGAAGGAGGTAGCAGGAAAGCATCATTTGCAACTGTAATTTTCAGAGAAATTATGGTGAAAGGACCATTAGCATAACAATACTTTTCATGTTCACTGACTACGAGAAATGGCAACAGGGAGACTGTCGTACAGCATTTTGGTGACACAGTAGAAAGGGCAGGAAATAATTGCAAAGGCCAAACGAGGACATAGTGTTTCTACTTCTTCCCTGGGAGAACACTACACCAAAGTATGATATGAAATTATAGTCATTACTTACAGAATTGCATCTCCTCAAACAAAATTAATTAAAACCAACTATTGTTTTGAAAAGTACATTTCACATTTAATCTATACCCATTAAGAATAAAAAAATTACACAAGTTATTGGGTTGTTTGGAAAAGTTAGCTACTCTCAGTTAAAAAAAAAGTGAAATTTAATGTAAATACAAAATACATAATGCTGGAATGGCATCTCACTTACCTTTCCTACTTCAGGATTCATGGTCTGAAAAGTAATACATCCATGCAGAACGTCCACCATATTTTCCACACAGATTAGGGGCTGCAGACCCAGATCTAAAGACCAGCGTCCAACGTGATCATATAGATGTTGCTTAGCTACACTGGTTTATATCTTCCAGCAGAGCTAACCAAAATATCTGCCTTCCAAGCAAAAAATGATTTCCATCAATGTATCATTTCTTTAGATAGCTTCCTGTGTGGCCTTTTCCTTGCTCTAAGCTGAAATAGAGAACTGCTGAAGACCAGATTTATTTCCTAAAGCGTTCTTTAATCATTAACCTCCAAATGCCCGTTAGAAGCTCTTCATCAGCAGTTTACGACCTTTCCATGCTGTATGGTGCAGAAAGAGAGTCACAGCAGGTAAGAAGAGCTGTTCCTCCTATGGGAAGTTTGGGAGAGCCTCAGGAGACTGCAGAGCAATGATGGAAGTGATGACTCCTGTGCCCCAGGGCTTGGCTGGGGAACCTGCACAGTCCCTGCTCTCCACCCGGCTGCAGCTCTGCCTCCTGCATCAGGATCTGAGAGGGCAGGTTTCACTCTGCATTGTCAGTTTGGACAAACCTGTTGCTCCCTTGTGCCATCTCATCAGGATCTGACCTGGCCCTCTGTACTGAAGGTCTTCCAGCATATATGGAAGACCGGGGGACACACAAGATCCAAATTTTGACTTCTTTCATAAATGAGCCCAAGTTTTCATCCCACATTGTCAGGTAACTTCCTGGTATCCATACTCATAGACATGGAGCAGTTGGTATGCCAAGCCTTGATGGATGTGATAACGTATGATGAGAGAGGTGTTAGAGCACCAGCAATAGGAACCTCACAAGTTGCAGCAACTGTACTATAAGTAGATGCCTTTCCAAGTAGAATCTTGTAGCACGCAAAAGCAAGAGTGGCCCCAGTCTCCACAAGGCGCTGTATTGTAAATTGGAAAACTCTTACTTCACTTGACAATTGGACTTTCCCTCCTTCAGAACATCTCTCTAAAGATCTTCTCTTCTGCTGCAATATTCAAGATGCATATTAAATGGGAAAAAAAGCAGGAGTTGTAGCGGTGTCTTTGATCTGCACTGTAATTTTTGTCACATGCTAGGTGAAATGTGCTAATAGAATAATTTAAATTTTGTTATAAGAAGCCCTTCTTCAGTAGTTTATGACCTTTCCATGGTGAATAGTTTAGGTAAAATTCAGTTAATATAGTTCATTATCAAGAATAAGGTTCAGGAAAAAAACATTTGTTTTGTTTATCCTCAGTTGAACTTTGAATAGCACCAGCTTCCCGCCGTTTTGGAATAGGAAAATTTTACACTGGGTGGGGAAATAAAAGGCCTTCCCTTTGGCTTTGAATCCACTTCTTGCCATCTCCATAAAAGTGCATCCAACTGCAGTACACTACAAGCTTCCAAAAGCAATCCCATTTGCACAGAGCTGCAACAGCTCTGCTCTCCAGCAAAAGCGAGGTTCCTCCTGTCCTTTTCCTCTCCACGCAGGCATAGGCACCCGTGGCAGTGCCCTGTGCTCCTCCAGCCACATTACCGATTCACAGCAAGGTAATAAGAGAAAGAGGAAGCTAACTGCCTGGAATGTAAGGTAAGCTAATGGAGAATGGAGCAGAAACAGAATAGGAAATATGAGACTTTTTAATGTTGTTGTAACTGCCTGCTCCTAGCATTTTTTGGCCCATGATGTCTCAGCTAAGGTTCAGGCCTCTTCTAAGTTAACAGAGCTGCATAACCCCTTGCACGTTTCAGGGTGTTTGTGTTTCCTTCCCTCTGGGGAGCACTGCTCTCTTTCGGAGAAAGACAAGGATAACCTCATGTCAGTGTGACAGAAACTTGGGAACTCAGCTGCATCTTAGCCAAATCCCCAGCTGAGATTAGAGCAGAGTTTGAACCTCAAAGCAAGGGTAAATCTGAATTTGTATCCTCAGCTTATGGTGGAGCTCAATGCAGACAGCCAAAAAATCAATGCACTAAAGCAAAAAGCTTCAGTATACTGAGTCCCCCAACCAGCTTGCTCCTGATTTTTTCATCTCTTTTCTTCGGCTCTGAGCGGTACTTTCCAATCGGTAACATACTGGTGTCACAGGAGGCTGTATACCCTCACAAACAACCCTGAGGACCCTCATTAACCCGAGGAATTCATTTTAGATCTTGTCCATTATGCAAATAAGAGGTACAATTTGTTCTCTTTGTCTGTGGAGCATTATTGATTTATGCAACTCCAGGTTACTCTCAACAACATACTTTTTAATTAGCAAAAAAATGAGGTTGCAGAGTTAAAAAAAAAAGGAAAACTGAACCATAGTTTTTAATAAATAAAAAAGTAGGTGCAACTGCACCTAGAGGTGTGGTATGGTAATTATATTGACCATACAACTTCTATTCGATGCTAATCACTGAAGTAAATTGGATGGAATGAATGACAAAGTATTTATTGCCCTAGGATTGATTACATAAGCAAAATATACTTGTTTTGATATCCCAAAAATGGATCTCTCACTGGGAATTTTATTCAATGGTAGAGTTTTTAAATACCTCAAACCATATCCTTTTGAAAATCTGTAGCGACAGGTCCTTCCAAACAGATTAGTTCTCACCAGCCTGTTCATACATCTCGGACCCAGCTGTGACTTGGCTGCCACAGGGGAGAGGGAGTGAGGTCTCCAACCACCCCCACCAAGCCAGGCTGCTGCTAGGTCTGCTGGGGCAGCTCCAGGGCTGTGCACGTACCTCGGTACCTGCTGCTATACTTCTCAGCATTTGTCCCAATTCCTTCAGATAACATGAATAATAAGCTGAGGAACATGTTAAAAAACTCGTATGTAGAATCAGTTTTCCTTGCAGCTCATGGAAAAGCTTGCGGCAAGCCAAGAGCAAAAATAAATCAGTTGAGATGCTGTTACTGCAACAATGGTAAACCTGTGGCACAATTGCTGGCATTTGAACATGGTGCTTCATCAACGGCACATGTACAAAAGGGTGTGCTGCCCAAATTGCAGGGTATTCAGGTGGGGACAGGAAGGAGACCAGAAAATATGGAAAGGTGGAGGTTAAGGAAGAATCCTTGAATATAAAAGAGTTGTGGGGCATCATCAAGGAGAGGACAGGGCTGAATATTGGTGAGACGCGAGTTTTTCCTCTGCAGAACACAAAAAATGCATTCAAGCTTCCCTTTGATTTTTACCTTCACAGATACACAGTTCACAAAAGTGTGCTTTGTATATGCAGCTACGCAGATTTTAGTCTCCATTCTCATCAAGTTTTTACACTCTGGCTGTTTAGGTACAGAGTGTCCAGCATCACAGTTACCATGAAGTTTCCTCAAAAACTAAACAGAAAAATAAGAAAGTTAAGGCCACCCACCAAAACAGACAAACCCACCTTCATCTAAGAGCCATGAAGGATTCCGTGTATTTTCTCTAACTAATAGGAACAACTCCCCCTGAAAAGGCAGGGAGTAAGCAGAAGAGACTGATGTTTTGCCAAAGATGATAGTTCTAAAAAACATAAAGTAATCTAATAATGAAAAAAGTTAGTAAGTTTTTTGAAAATCTGGTAGAAAAGATCATATTTCAGTCTGAATTTCAAGCAACACGTCAGTGTCTGTTGTCAGTGTGCAGACCTGTCTCTCCCCTCCCACCCCAAGTAATATTTCTTGCCTGCTTCCCTTGCACCACCGCTCCACGGCCAGGATTGGCATCCAAGGCAGGCTGGCAGAGAGGGAGCGAAGACCACAGACCAAGCCAGGGCTGCAGCTTGTTTTCAGTGCCAGGAGGGGACCATGCCAAGTCTGTGTAAGAGAAGCAGAGGAGGTCACCAGAGGGGGCAAATGGAGTCCAGGTTACAGTCACATTGCAAGGCTCCTTTACTCCCTGTTAGCTTTCCTGCTCAGCTTCTTGGGTAACAGGGAAGGGCACTAGAATGAATAAATGTGGGAATGCTGCACTTTTGTGGTAATGTAACTATGGTTTAACCAAATTTTTCACAATAATGTAAACAATGGAAAAGACCTGAGGGTTGTGAAATAACCACCTTTGGAGATACTCAGAATTTGACTGGAAAATGAGCCAGGTGACCTCCAGAGACCCTTCCACACTAAATTATCCTGTGATTCTATGAACTCTGGGTTTTACAATCTAATAGAACAGTTGACTGGAAGATTAGTATTTACCTGTAACTTTGGAAAACGATACTTTAAACCAAGCAAATCTGAATGTGATCAGCCACACTTAACTGGGAGCACCTCTCAGGGGATGGCTCAAGGCAGAATCCTCTTCACCCGTCAGCAAAAGGGCTCCCACCACCAACAGGAGTTTTGCCGAGGCATCCAGAGCTGCTCTTCAAAGCCTGCCTCCCATCCACTCTCCTCCTGCATGCTGTTTCAAGTTTAAACATCTCTTCAAGTATAATTTTTCACCACAAGAACACCAAAATACCATATTCCACTTCAGTGCAGCTTTCAAAATGCATAGATTACTTTTTAACTCATTGAGGCTCTGAAACTTTTTCCAAAGCATTTTTTGTAGAACACTCAACCCACCAGTTTAACAGCTCCTTTTAGGAGGGGTTCACATGTTAAGTGGTTGCTGTTGGATCAGTTAGCTAATGAGCATGGCAGCCCAGAAGGATGATGTGCAAGATGCTGCTACCCACCCATCTGGAAATTATTTGGACAAGTAAAACTGTCCTACATGTGTGCCTCCATCCACACCGGGCACAGAGATGTATGTATTGCTTGGGCTGATCTCCAGCAGCGATATCAGAAAGCACCAGCCAGAGAGGAGGAAAAGGGCCAAATGCAGGAAGCAGTTCCCTTTGGCAGCATCCCCAGAAATGTTTACTGACCTTTCATGCACTAAGATGCTGGCATGTTTACAAATGGCAGATACTGAAGAACACACCATTGTGATACAGTGTGATAGCAAAGAGCTGGACTAATAGGCTCTCAAGCACCATCTGATTACTTTGGCTATCAGAGTTATCTCCATGCATCACAAGCTCTAAGAATGCAAATCTCAGCTTCTCAAAACATGCATGTCATGTCAAACTATTTTAAATAAATAAATTAAAAAAAAAAAAAACCACACAAACAACTGAAACCAGGCCTTTCCTATAATTCATGAAAGGGATAAAGACAGTCTTTGCTGAAGATGACTGCCTAGCTCTTGAGCACTTTGATTATTGACGGTGTCAGGAATATTGCTTACCCATGTTGGAGGTACACTGTTCTTTAACATGTAAATCTCCTATCACAAGATTCTTACTAGGGAAAGCAATTCAATCACGGCAAGCATCTGCTTGTGTTTAGAGAAGGCAGCTGAAAGTTCAAAAATAGTTATGAGGTACGTCAAACACAGCCAATGCATTAACCAGTCACTTGCCTTACTCTCTTGAGGACTGTGAAATATTCAGTTTTACTGCAGGAAAAAGAGACTAGCAATAGAATCTTTTCATCTGCCTGTGGTTTCTGCCTGGGATTTAATCTTGCATATAGATACACAATATTATTCCCAGCCAAGCTATCTGTTTTGCATCACAAAATGAACCATTCCCTATTCGAAGGGGCTGTCAGTTATCTGTGTTTTGTTAAGCATAAAGCAATACTTGCTATTTCAAACCCCAGACTGCTGACAGTCACTTCTTAGGAATCTGAATAAAGTGACTTGAATTATTTAGAGTAGTGCGTAGATTGGATTAACCCGTTGTTCCATTTCCACAACTAAATCAAGATAAGAAATGAGCTTTCAGTTAAGTAGATGATAACATTTGACCCTGATTGAGACTCAGGTAGACTCAACCCGTGCTTCTTTAAGGAATTAATTATGATACTCCAAAACAAGGGAGGTGAAAAATAGGACAATGTGAAAAGCATTTTAGGAACAAGAGATGAGATACTCCAAGCAGATAGGACATGTTTAAGCAGACTATAAAACTCAGCTGAAGCAGAGTTTTATTGGTACAGGCCTGCCAGAGAATACATCTCTTAGATAAAACTGTGAATGCTAATAACTGCTGCTTACATAGCCCAGAATTAATATAAGTGTTTCCAGAAAGCAACTCAGTCAGCTGAGAGATATATTGGGGGTTTTTAATCAGGTATTGACTCTTTTAATTCAGAAGTTAAGAGACATAAGATATCCCTGTAATCTTCAGCATAATACTTTATTTAATGTTAAATTTCTCATTTCCCCATAATCAGTGTGGCTGATTCACAGCACTATGGGTACTCTATATGGTCTAAGTATAAGTAGTAATTTATGAGGGTTTTTTCTCCAGCCTTTGAATCATATTCTTTAAAAGCGCAATATATATATATATGCATTTTTTCAGAGAAAAAAAAATTTTCCCAGTGACATCTGCCCCATCACAAAGGTATGATAGAATTAGTAATTCAATATAAAGAGGTTAAGCAAGCTAGAATAAGACCTGTCCATACTGGCCCAGAGATGCATAGTAACAAAGCCTTAAGAGAAAACATCATGGCACTAGAAAATGAAACTTTAAAGCAGTTCTGAAATTCTCCATCATAAATTGAGATTCTGTTTAAAAGGAATGATGTCGTGAACAAGAAAGGTGTATACAACTTGTACTTTATGAAACTGTTAATATTTGAGATAAATGTATCTCTAAACACCCTTTTTTTCTGACAGCAAAAAACAGTTTTGCTTTATGTGTTACCATCAAAGATGGGGAAAATACGTAACATAACTGTCTCAAAAGCTACAATATTATGATTTCGAAAAACAAACATGGCACCTGGAGTCAAATTTGATGGACAACTTCTCACTAATTATTTTGATGTATTCAAAGGATTACACTGATATATCTCAAGTTTGCTGAAACCACTTCTACTAAGTAACTTCACTGACTTTTTTGACTACCTTTAGACAATTACAAGTCAAGATCAGTCTTTAACTTACCATCTGCCATAGTCCATGGGCTATTGTGCATGGTGTTCTAGCAAAGATCCATGGAAACACCAAACTATCCCAAAGTTGTCAGATCTTATCCTGAAAACACCCATTGAACCTAGATCTTAAAACACATTTTAGAAGAATCTCTAAAAGCACAAGCAACTGTATTCTGTAATGTCAGTAATTATGTTCAGTGATAAAGATTACTGGGGTAGCAAATGAGGTTCCGCAGAGGATAACAATAGTAGCCCTGGAATGAATTCCCAGAACCACCAAGGAAGCAAGTCAGCTCTCTTCTCAAAGCCACCTTTTCTAACACACCCGTTAAGTAACAAATATTCACAAACATAAACAACATCTTGCCACAGGAAAGCATTGCAATGTTTACACAAATTTCCCATGGGGAGAACATGATAGAACAAACTACATGTAACAAGATTAGTCACATTGCTAAGTGCTCTGCTGGGGAACACTTTGGGCCACTGGTAGGACTAGATGGAACAATCCAGGTCCAACACTTATCTAAGCAAACAGTGTGTCATGATTTTTATAACATAATTTTCCTGAATGCAGAAAAAAAACCCAAACCTTTTAGACAAAACAGGAGGACATATAGAGAGTGTAAGTGAATGTAGCACAACAACAGCCAAGTGAAGTAAATCTTTAGTACCAGGGAGTTGAGGAGGAAGCTGAGTGGCACCGAATACCAAATTTCCCTAACTTATCCAATTACAGAGATAAAAATAAATGCCGCTAGTCCAGAAGACTGCAGTATGTCCTGGGTTATTACTTTTTGTACACAGATGTGACAGTTTGGCAACTATGTCCATGTCAACTTCTCAATTCCACAATTCCATTCGATTTGGAAAAAAAATCTTTAGTATGGATTGGAACATTCATTCTCTAGCAGCAGCTTGACACTTAGGGAGAGACCATGTCTGGAAAACCCTGACAGAGAGATCAGTGTCCACGGTTACTGAATAGCTTAACCCCAGAGAAAGAATGGATTTACTAAGAGAAAATCCATTAGCTTTTCAGTGAGCTTCTTCATAGAAACTCGTCTAAGTAAGAGTCTGGGACTCCTGTTGCACATGCACAAATATAAAAACTGCAGTTTCTCTTGCTGCCAGTCCAAAACTGACACTGTAGAGTCAGTTTTAAAGCTCATTCCTTTTGAGCCAAATAATTCAGTTCGCTGATAAAAACAAAAGCCTGGCAGGAGGAAATGCAGAGAGACCAGACCCAGGAACCAGCGTCTGGGAAACCTGCAGCTCTGCTGAGAGCACAGAGAGCAAAGCCAGTGCTCAGTACACCTCGGGACATCACAACCAAGCAGGCAGGAGGCCTCTGAGGAGCCACGAGGAAATCCAGAGTGCCAGCAGCCGCGTGCCAAGGCCAAGAAAGGGACAACAGACATGAAAGGCTGGTCTGACCATGCATAGCATATCTTGGGGAACCAGACCTGGAGGCAGTGACTGGGGGTGTGTGCTCAGATGCTGGATCTGCCCATTGCTGTCCAGAAAGTGCCATGGCTGCTCTTGCAAAGAAACGTCCTGACAGTTATGTCTTGGAAGAAGCACCTTGTGAGGCACTTGCATAGGGAAGAAGTTCCCTGAAACTCATTTTCACTTGAGCTTTCGCCATCTGTATATAAGTGTCTAGTTTCAAATAGGATGTACATTTGCCTTCATTTTCTCCATCCTCCTCAATGCAAACGATGTCCTACTTAGTGTCTCCCAAGGAACTAGGGTCTGCAAAAACAATTATCTTTTGTCTTGTTGATTAACCAAAGTAGGAGGTACTGTTTAGTATTTTAACATGATCTTGTCTTCTTTTTTCAGAGGAGGTTCAAAATGATATGTTTAGGATCTTATGCTCTTAGCATCTTTCAAAACTCTCATTTGAAATGGTATGCAAATCAAGTTTCAGTGTCTGGAGTACCCATTCTAAGTATTCCATTTTAACAATTTCAAAAGTCAATGCTCTGTGCTTTACCACATATTAAGTAAATCTGTCTGCTATATATCCCTTATAAAAATTTAAGTTCATGCTCTTGAAAAGTACAAGTGCTAAGAAAAGAGGGGACACCTACAGGATAAAAAAATTATTAGAGTGATAAGAGTTCAGGCAATCCTTATTCTCTCTTGGCTTTTTCAATTATGCCAGGTTTGGGAGGCAGGGATTCAACCATTCCTCCAACGATCCACTCTGCATATAAGGCAGACACAGTAAGCCATTAATACTGAGAGGAAAAGATTTTATATCTACAACCCATACTCTGATATGCTTGGAAAAGAGCTATTTTTGCTTTATATTTAATCTCCTATACAACTATGCATTGCTTACAAAAAAAAGTCCCAACCTTATTCTCAGTGCTGTACAAACATGAAAAGGGTTGTCAAGTCCATGGCCAAGTCCTGGCTTGGATGTTTCTTGTGAAAATTACAGTAATAATTATAAAAAAATACATATCTAATAACCATGTTTTCCCCTTACCCTAATTTACAGAGTACAGTTTCCCAGGCAACAGACTAGCCCAGAGAGTCTGTAGACCTCTGAAAATTTTTCACTGAAAATATGAACCATTGTAAATTGAACTTACATCAGCTGACACAGGCTTGCATTTCTTAGCTACCCGGTGTGTACTGCTCAGTAGTAAACTCTATGCTTGCTGCTATGTACACTTTATATATTCAAATCCAGTATACTAATTAACTTTGATTTTCCAAGGCAACAGAACATTTTCTGGTTAAAAAAAGTATAAAAAAGGGTGCACACAGGTTTGTGAGCCCCCCTCACTCCCTCCTTCCTCGCTGCTTTCCTGAGCACACACGGAAAGGAAGAACATTTCACAAACCCCAGATTTGACATCTTAAGAAACTTTTGGACTGAACTGAATCATTCATTTTGTCCCATGAGGTCAAAGCCTAGCTATAACACTAGTGAAAGAAAAACCTGATAAAATGGGTGTTTCTGCCTTCAGAATCTTTGTAAGACTTAGGCTTTCCTAAGCATTGCAAATAGGTGGAAGAAGCAATTTTAGTTACTCTAGGATTACCGCATTTAATTAGGACCAATAACAATGTCAAAAAGGAAATGTACCAACTCTGTTAATTGTGCCTTCATTACTGTAAAGCATACCTGAGGAGAAAGCAATCTGTGACCTGCAAACACATGGACAAATATCTCTCTGCTTCCAAGTTATCCTTTGCGGATAGCCTGAGATGATAAACCAGGTCTACAGTAGGGACTTTCACTGTTATATGCCCATCCCTCAGCTGAGCTAAATGTACATCATAGATAAAAGCAACATGCAACACAAGACCCAGTTATGTCTTCCTATTTTTGGATTTTTTTTTTTTTTAAATCCCTCAGGACTGATGTAAACTACGCCCCTTGAAGCCCAATGAATGCCATAACCATTTTTTTCTTACATTGGCCATGTATCTTCTTCACAGTCTTGCCAATGAGGCAGTGCAAGTATCAGCATGTCAGAGACTCCTCACAGCAGTGAAATTCCCATTTGGCTCCGTAGGCTGCTGCCTGTCTCCACGCACAACACAGATGGAAGACAAGTTCATAAATTGAAGACAATTTACCAAGATCTGATAGTTCAGCTGAATACTAAACATGGATTTCTCTTTACAGATCACTCACACATGCAGTCTTTGACATAAGATTTCTCTATGGAAAATTGTCATATATAGCATGACTCAATACTCACTTTTAGGTTGCAAGTCATACATACAAACTCACTTTTGTGTTAGCCACTGCTGCCTATTTAAAAATAGTGATTTGCAGTAAAACAGACACCCAGGAAAAGACGATATGAAATGTGTCAAATATTTTTTTTCCTGTTTTTTTCAGTTTGTCATGAAAAAAGTAAGGGTTTTTATCTTTACTACTATTAATATTTTCTCCAGATCACTGTTAATGTAACCTAAGATCTGATACCTGGGGTCATATCTGCATTCACCATCACCATCCCAGTGTAAAACCTTTAAGCCTGGCCTGAAAATATATTAAGATTCCTGGAGCTACAATCTGAGGAGAAACTTTGTGCATCTTAAGATAAGTCTGTATGGTTTCACTGGATGTACGTCAGAGCACTATTTATTTTTTTATTTAACAATTCTGATTATGTTGTATGAATTGGAGCAATATCCAGCTAATGTTCTTGAGGGTTTTTTGGCTATACAAAGATAACAGAAATCAAAACTTTCCCTTCTTATCAGCCTCCCCTCTAAGTCAGTCACACTCTGTATACTTGTTTAGAAGGAAGGTATCATGGGGACATCTTTACTTTTTAAAAGTGGTTGCTGTTCAACTAAGTTGAAAATCCAATATGAGAGAGATTTTTTAGGAAAGCACGATGTCTAATTTTTTTGTCTATAAAAAGAGACCAGCAATAAAAGGCAATAAAGTGTTATCCTCTCTCCTTTTATAGTAAGCAATGGATTTTCCCAGTGTAAGACACCTAAAAACGATGGTTATCAAAGAGTTAAAGGCACAAGAGCAATTAACAGTTCAAATCAGAAGTGTTA
>NW_010558280.1:0-3151 GCF_000687285.1 Phaethon lepturus | reverse complement strand
AAGAGTGTGAACTTCTGCTGTGCATCCTGAATTTCTACTGCTGCAGAGTTTCAGTTTTCCCACTTCCTCTTTTTTCTCACTTTCAGGTTTCCACTACTGGGAATCATAGGGAAATAATATGAAAAATTTAGCATATGACAACACTACACTGTTTCTAATCAGAGCACTTGGGTACATTATGTCCACCTATGTTTTCCAACAGCCATTTTCATTTTAGGAACATCTATTTGGATTAATAGTAACTAAATTTATTTTAAATTCAGATTATAATGTAGATTCAACTTTATTATCAAGAGGCATTTTAAAAAAGATAAAACAAGAAATGATTAAGAATTTGTGTAAGAGCTCTCAAGCCTGATAATGTCTTCTACTGAATTGTCAAGTAGCCCAGGAGTACAAAGCAATATTGAAATGAAAGGGGAGAGAATTCTACCTAGAGGTGCAACTGCATATAACATCTATTACTCTCTACAAAAGTGGGAACTACTGATATATACTCTCTTTGGAAAAAATGGCAGAAAAGATGTGCAAAAGCAAGGCTTTTAGGAACTAATACAGGAATGGTGAGAGGCAACCCTAGAAGGACCCTGAAGTTAAAGAGCTAATTAAGAAAAAATGCAAATCAAGAAACAAACAGTTTATGCAGTCAGAAGACCTCAGCGTGGCCATATTCTGCTAATCTGGGAACTGCAAGAAATGGATCAATGGGAAACATGGCACAAATCCATCATGCGAGCAGCTTGACTGCCAATTAAAAGCTCTCAATAGCCACAAAATTCAAAATTCAGCAATTATTTCTCTTTTCTTCCTTCTAGCTGTTGTTATCTCATGGGAAGGAGTCTTTGTGGATCTCCGCCATCCTCCGGGGAAGAGGTTAACATCATCATTAATTATGATGGGCTCTCTTTTAAGCCCTATTCAGATCAGCGTTACATTCTGCAGGGTGTGAGATCACAGTAACAGTGACAATCTCAATATGACACTGAGTTGCTAATGCACCACTCCTGTTTCAACATGTTCACATCCTGTGAACAAACATGAATATAGCAAATGCCATCATGATTACTCAGCACTTTCAGAGCAACTTCATGGGCACCAACGTCCTGGGAATCTGGCAGGCAGGAAGGCAATCTGGTGTTTATACTGCATGGCACATGTATGAAATACTTCTACACTGCTGACAAAGCTAGCAAAGAAGGTCCCAGCTGTTAAGTAAACAAGTATCAGCTGTCATACTCATCAAAATCTGCATATGTCTGCACCTCCTTGGATGAACGTACTAATGCACCTTCCCCAGGCACCCACAAAAGCCAGTGGCTTGTCCGAGACACTACCTAGTGTCTTCAGACTTTCTCCCCTCAGTCTGTTAAGCAGCTGACCACTCTTCTGCAGGGAAGTAATACTTATGAACTAGACAGAGGAACAGTAACAAACAGTTTTATGATTTCAAGACATAACATGCAATCGTCAAAGCATCAGGGATCACCCTGACCTCACTGCCTAGGTACTGCAACCTGTCACTCCCATACTGTTTCTGCTTCCCATCCACCCAGCACACCGCACGGTGTCAGTCTGCTTTCAGTATGTCATGCATTTCTGCAGCATAGTGATGTAAAAATGGTAACAGTCATATCTGATTTTGAGAAATAAAGGTTCTATCCATAAATACTGAAGAATTTTTTTGCTACTGTTCCATGTTTCCCTTTGTTTATTTCTTCTAAGAAAGAAAACAAGTTTTAGTAAGTCCTTTGAAAATTCTCTGAAGACTTGTATGTTAGTAGTCACAATTCCTATTTAGGCTTCTAATAAAAATACTAATAGAGCTACTGGGGACCCAAATTTCTCTCTGAAAAGTATCAAAAACTCAATATTCACTGGGCAAGTATGGAGATTTCTGATCAAAACCAGAATATTCCTCAAAATACCAAGAACTACCTTGCATGTTAGTCAGTAGCCCTGTGGCCATCTGTATTCACGTGATATATCGACAATCTATCTGTTCTCTCCAACACTCATTCAAATTTCTATTTCATTGTCCAATATTAAGCAAAACTATTACAACAGGATAACTGAGGCAGAGCCCAATGTTGAAGCAAGATGTATAAAGCCCATCTGGGACACAGAAGAATGGTAGAGCAGAGAACTGAAGTTGGCTCATCTTTTGGTTGGGTTAGCTGGGCAAGCAAGCTCCAATTTTTTTTCTAACTAAAAAAAAAAAAAAAAAAGAGGGACAATAGGCACAAACTGCAGCACAGGAAGTTCCACCTCAACATGAGTAAAAACTTCTTTACTGTGAGGGTGACGGAGCACGGGAACAGGCTGCCCAGAGAGATTGTGGAGTCTCCTTCTCTGGAGACCTTCAAAACCCAACTGGATGCATTCCTGTGCAACCTGCCCTAGGTGATACTGCCTTGGAAGGGGGGTTGGGCCAGATGATCTTCAGAGGTCCCTTCCAACCCCTACCATTCTGTGATTCTATGCCTTAAGAAGCAGCCTTAGTCACGTAGCTGAGGGCTGAGAGGAAAGCATTGTAACGCCAAGCCAGCAGATGAGACACCCCCACTATAGGAATGAGAATCTTAAACTCCCACGTCATTCCCAATAAGTGCACTCCTAGGAAATAATTCAGATTAATTTTCTCCATATTTATGGAGGGAGCAAGGTAGAAAAGAAAGAATTTTTATACCTTGAAGATTTTTAATAAGAAAACTGTTATCTTCCATTTATAATAATCTGCATTCCTAAAGCTAATTTGTGATTAGTAACTAAAAGTTACCAACTTTGCCAGGGCCACTTAGCTTCCTTCACATAAACAACTACCCTGAAATACAGGGTAATACTAATTTTGTGTTTGCAGTTCGTTTAGTCTCAATTGGTTAAACTGTTCATACTACTACTTCAGTACATTTCACTGGTGATTCAAAATGCTCCTTTAAACTGGTTATCTTAATATAATATAATTTAATAATATAATGTATGTCCTATAAGCTAAATTATCAGATTACTTGAAAGATGTCTTCATGCTTCTTCCCCAGAGTCCTTTTGCCCCTCCAAACATGCTCTCTACTCCCCTGGCTCTCCAGTCTTTGTCTCACTCTTACAAAATGTTCACTCTTCTTGTGAGTTTGCAAATACAAAAGATATTTAATAA
>NW_010558279.1:0-61229 GCF_000687285.1 Phaethon lepturus | reverse complement strand
GTCCTTTCCAACCTTAATGATTCTGTGATCCCATAACATCTGAGCTGAAGGGAAGGTGTCCATGTTAGAATTAAATGTCACAATTCCCATGAATTTTCTTTGGTATCTTGTTTCTGTTTTGTCTTCAAATTGAGGTGTGCTTTTTATGATAGTAATAATTTTAATAATTGTATTCCTTTCCTTTTGACTGACATATGACGACTTACAGTGTTTGTCTGCCACTTCTTGATGTGTATGTATGTAGGAATTCGAACAAAAAACCACATATTTTTAACCCATAGTAAGTCTACTCTCTTAAGACACCTTTTTTCTCTATTTGAACATTTCACATACAGTTTCATTATGATCGGTATATGTATTGTCATATAGCAAACAGGTCTCAAAACTAAACGCAAAATTCATTCACACATATATAGAGGAGGAGACAGCAAGCATAAGCAGCAAACTTTTGTTAAAACGGTTTGCTG
Organism: Phaethon lepturus; assembly: GCF_000687285.1. Lineage (NCBI taxonomy): Eukaryota > Metazoa > Chordata > Aves > Phaethontiformes > Phaethontidae > Phaethon > Phaethon lepturus. The sequence goes on along the minus strand of NW_010558279.1, from coordinate 60,762 downwards.
TGATACTATTCGTTAAAGCAAATGCACCCTTTTGTTCATCGTTAGCTCCTTAACTTGCTTTTTGTGTTGTAGGTTACTTACATAATCAGCTTTTTCTAACATTGTTAAATATTGATCATAAGTAAAAATATATCATAAGGTAGATAAAGAGTTTCAAGACCTATTTGATCATTTCTCTCTACAGAGAGGTTATTTTTTTCACCTTTTTCAACATGTGCATGTGATGTGTTAGAAGATTCTACAGTGATATGAGTGAAACAGATTTTTATTAGCTCACAGAAATATCAAATTCATCTGTGCTTGCTTTATTCTTCTCCCTCTGGAATTGAAATCAGGAGGCTACAGTGAATCAGGTTTAGACAGTGACAGTTCTAAAACACCTGAAGTTCTGTGAACTTCATCAGTCTAAAAGAACTGAGTGTTTACATGTTGAGTATCAAACCTGAAATGCATTGGATTTGTTCTCTGTAGCCTTTCCTGGATTTGTGTTGAAGTGAAGTTGAAGATCTCCCTGTTTCATACATAGAAGGTAGGGGGGCATCACTACAGCTCCGTGCTTCAAATTTATTCTGTTTCTATAACCAGGGAGAATTTAGACATGGTAAGGCTGCAGACACATCTTTGTGGTATATCAGTAGATCCCGTGATAAAGAAATGTATTCTACATTGACTCATAGAAAGTTAGATAGCTGCTAACCGTTTCTGTGCTGTTTTTTCATTCAGTGGTTCATGCTGTGTGCATGGGTTTAAATGGAAGCATGGGTGTTTGGACTTGGATCTTGGACCGCTGTGAATGGTATATTATCAGTAAGGTTTGAGGGCTGAGATCCTTAGTTATTCTGGTTGCCAACAGAAGTGTTCTGGACAATGATTAAATAAGTCTGTACTGAAAACACCTACAGAGCCCCTTTTGTCCATGCAATCTTTCTTGTTCATTGCTGTTTGCTTCTCTTTAATAAATGGGTGCAATCTACTTGAGGGTAAGCTTTGTATCAGGCTATAAGAAGGACAGAAAAAGAGAAAAGTAATAAAATGTAAAAATATGTTGAACTTGAGCTAAGGATGTTGAGATCAGACTTTTGCTTTAAAGAAAAAAATCTTTCAGTTAGAAGAGGAAAATGTAGTGCTCGTTATGTTTTCATGCTCTTGAGGAAAAAAAGCCAAGTCTGCTTATTAATCAGGCTGAACTGAGGAAGACTGTGCTGTATTTGCACAGAAGTTACTAAGGGCAAGCAGTTAACTTGGTTACACTGGCAGCTGGCTGTACCTTGTGTACATATGAGCCACTCCACAAATTTATCAAGAAATCTTCCAATTAATTCATAGGAGAAGTTAAATATTAATGCAAAAGTAAACAGTCTGTTGACTTGCTGTGTGGCTTATTAGTTAGGAGCATAGCAGCAGTGTTGAAATACTGATAGTTTCAAGACATTTATCCTAGGCCTAGCTCTCTTTTTACAAAACAGCTATTTATCTGAAAGGGCTCATAGTAAATTCCACAGTAATTTGCAAAGGAGAAGTCCAGGGGAGATTCATGTTGCTCTTTCTCAGATCATCCCAGGCATTTTTAGCTTTGTAATGTATTCTGTAACATGGAGTATGGTTGTGTTTATTCAAAAGTTATATGGTGCATCTTCTCTTTTTAGATCAGTAGCATTGCTGATGTTTTTCAATAGAATCACAGTGTAGCTGAGGTTGGAAGGCACCTCTGGAGATTGCCTAATGCCAAACCCTCTGCTTAAGGCTGGTTCAAATAGAAAGGGTTACTCAGGGTTGTGTGTCCAGGTAGGTTTTGAGTATCTCCATGGACGGAAACTCCACAGCCCCTCCAGGTGACCTGTTCTAGTGTTTGAACACTCTCATAGTAAAAATAAAAAATGTTTTTTTCTTATGTTTAAATGGAATTTCCTATATTTCAATTTGTGCGTATTGAATCTTGTCACTGGGCACCACTGAATCTTGTCCTTTCACTGACACTCCCACCTTACTACCCATGGCTATCAGGAGTCCTGGCTGGAAAAACAGGTAGGAGAAAAATTTCCATTCATAGCTGGCCAAACTGCTGGTGGCAAAACACTGACTGGAAGCTGGGGTAGAGACGTGCTGTAGAAAAAGGGGAGGGGGAGGTAGGTGATGTGCAGCAGACTAGACCATGGCAGCAGGACACAGCTTTTTGCAGAGTCTAGGCCTTGGGGCAGGATATGGTCCTTTAGATCCAGTGCTGTGTATTAGAAGGAGCAAATGTCTACAAGAAAGAAAGTGTCTTTACAGGGAGGCAAGACTTTTGCTGAAGACAATTTGTGCTTGGCGAAAGCAAAGCTCTTTCTAGGAATCTTCTTAGGTTACAAGCCAGTAATATCTTTTTTTTTTAAGTTATTCTGGATTCTGTGTAGGTCGATTGAAGATTCAGGAACGTGAATGTGCATTGCAATTATATGTATGTGCATTTCTGAAAGTTTTATATATTTAGATACAAGAGGCACAGATGAAAATTTTAATCTTGGGGAAAAGGAGAGAAAGAAATTGTAGCAAATTATTTTTCTTAGTGTATGTGTTCAGGGTTTTTATTCTTTAGTTTCCAGTTTTATTGCTTTAGGGACCAAGATGAGGCAATGTCTATTAATGAGTCTGTATATAAAATTCCTTCTCCAAATTGTGACAAAGAACCTGGCAATTTAGATGAAAACTGAAACCCTAATGATTCATTTCAGATCTTTAATTCAGTGTGCGTTCTTATTTTTCTATATTATTCTTTTTTATACTGCTTTTACTGTGACACATCACGGAAGTTGGTAACTTGATTTTGTTTTGGTTTGTTATTGGTTGATATGACCTTATCTAGATGCTTATATTCCACCACTTTACACTTCTCCAATTCTCCATTGTCTGTCTTAGTGTAACTCAGGAAGGACAACAAGCCCATGTTGGCAGGGGATAACCAATAAAGGAAAAAGTCAGATCTTCACTTGATATTTTCACTAGGGATTTGCTCTTTATTAAATTACCAGAGTAGGACTCCACATATTTATTGAGTCGTCGTATTTTCAGGGGTATGTCCTCTTTGATAACATATTTTATATAAAGCTTCCTTATGGTTCTGTATTATAGTAATTGGTCAGGCACCTGAATAGGAATTGAAATGAGAGAGTCAAATTAAGAATTTTGCTTCATCCATTGTTGATCAGTGAGAAAATTTTCTTGCCTCATTGAAGTTATATTATCTTCTGAATAAGCTGGATTTACCAAACTGTGGATCGTTTTCACGTGTCAAAGATCTTGGGCCTCAGCAGATGTTGTCCACAAAAGTTTCCAAATCCCTTCATGCGTTGGAAGATGAGTTGGATTTTATATAAAACTGCTTCTCCTCTTACTTAAAATAGATGATCTAAAAGACACCAAAAGTCTCCCAGGCTTTGGAACTAATTTTTATTAGAGCAAAACTTATTCAGACTGAGGCATTTTTTTCTAAAGAAAATTTTGACCTCCTGAGCAAGAAAGAAACAGTCTAAAGGTTTTAAAAGAAATCTGTCCTCCACACCCACGTCCTTGAAAGAAAGGGTCTGCGATCTTACTTCCTGGGCTCTCAGCTTTGCAAATCTTGAATTAGACAAGGTCGATGCAGCCTCCTCAGGCTTCCTGTGCTCCTGAAAGACTCCTCACCTGAGCAAAAGCCATGGCTTTCTGGGAAGTTGTCCTGCCCTGCCACTGGTATGTGCTGAGACAATGTAAACAAAGGCCTTCATTTTGGCCTGGGTCTGATTCCTGTAGCAGAGCATGGCGTTCAGTAAACTGAGAAGAGGCGAGGCAGGTCTGCCGTCCATCAAGACTATGTCAGATTCATTACCTCGTGTCGCGTCAGGCTTTCTCATTCTTCCCCATGACCTAACTGGGCAAGCTCTGCCTTTGACTGTGCTTAGCTCCCGCAGTGTAAGAACACGGCTTCAGAGGTCTGGGGGCTGCTGGTGCTGGGGCTGAAGAGGTTAGCTGTGGTTTCAGAGGTCATCTCACAGAACTCAGCAGCAGTCTGTTAAACTGAATTTTGTGAAATGTGATGGCTGGGGTGGGGGACATTTATTTTGTCAGGAAAAACCCACACTGAAAGTAAAGGTCAGAGATAAAAACTTGCACAGCTTAAAAAAATATTGTCAGGCCTTTTGAACAGAACCCATCGTGCCCGTTATGGATTTAATTCCAGGAATTTGCATTTCATATGTTTTTCCTGCAAGGAAATGCAGGAAATTGCAAGTATTGTTTTTAAAATTGCTTTCTTAAATATTGTAGATGTCTTTTCTGATGACCAAAGGAGATAGATTTAACCTGCATGCAGACATCAGTATGTGTTGCTGTAAGAAATCAATGGAGCTAATTAAAGAACCATATTATGAAGATGCACTGGTCATTTCATATATACTCTAATGAAAATATTCTCCTGTGTGTTGGTTTTTTTTTTATTTTTACTTTAGGTTCATTAAAAACACTTACCTTGAATTAAAATAAAAGCTAAAATAAACTTTTAAGTATGAATGTCACATGTCCAACTTACATTTAATATTTGCAAAGATTTAGTCCGAAGGGAAGAAATAGTGCTGACATTTTATTTACCTGAGCGGCTCATGCTGGGACAGGAAAAATTCTCTTTCCTCATATCTTGTTAATGTGTATTGCTTGATAAGCCAGAGGTGTATTTTTAAAATGCCTTTTTCTTTGTAACCTGCCAAAATGGCTTTTGTAATGTTCCGTGCTTACTGTGTCTCACAGGGCTCCTACTAAGCCATAGTTACTCTGTGAGCAGAAAGCTGAGATGGCTGTTGTTTGCTTGTTTTCAAGTTACCGATTGTGAAATTTCAGCTTGAAAAGTGAGAGACAGTTGCTTTTTCTATTTTGCATATCAGTAACAAGGATCCTGGAGGTTGGTTGTGCCTTTAATAATATCCATACAACTCTGCTGCCATCACGTTCTCTGCTTGGTAGCACCTGTGTGGATTCACTGCCCCACACTGCAGTTTATCTTGGATTTGGACAATGGTTTTGCTGGTTTTAGATCTGATCAGCCGCTTATCTAGGGTACTCTGATTATTAACAACCACAAAAATGTAAGGGTGAGCTGAATATATGATTTAGGTGCCCCAAAGTTATATGCTGTCCAATCTCTATAGTGGAAATCCTGAATCTTCATTTATACACTGAAGTTCCCTGCATAGAGAAGGGGCCTCAAAGCCGAATCCAAACAAGGTGCTGGCTAATTAGGGAGTGTAATACAGCTAGCAAAAAAACCCAAACAAACAAACAAAAAAACCCCAAACCCAAAAACAAACAAACCAACAAACAAAAAAAGATCTGGGCGCAACAGTATACCTGAAAACCCAGACTCACACAGTGTTTAGACAGTGCAGTAGAGTGTGTCTACTTTAGACATACTTTTATCAAGGTAAATATGTTGCTGTAGAAGTTGGTGTGGCTGTAAATAACTCCTTGCAATGCATGAGCTAACTTGTTTAAAGCTAGATTATGGATCTCTGAACTGCACCACAAATTTGCAGAACAGACATCTCTGGCCTCATTCTTGTTTCTTTTGAAGCAGAGCTGGAGGAGAAGGCAGGGTCTTGAGCGGCTTAGTAGTTAGGACTGTTTCCCTGGAAGTTTGAATTCTGTCTGTTTGAAGTGAATGCATAAATCCCCATGACTCCCACATGAACCATGACGGTGGAACATCATGCTGTCCCTTGCCTACTCTCGCTGGCCCATTTGATGGTGGATTCCTTTCTCTAGAATGGCTTAGCATCAATTGTATTGGAGTGTGCACCCTGTGTAAAAGGTTGGTGGTTAGGGCACTCTCCTGGGAAGTGAGACGTTAGGTTTTTGAATGTCTGTAGGCTTAGGAAGCTATTGAATCCAGCCCTCTCACTTGCTGAGTCCTGCAAGCATTAAGCTGTTGCATGAAAGGTGGAGATTCCCACCCATCCTTTTAAAAGACAGCGAGCAACTCTGTGTTTTCTGAGGAACCTCATCTTGTCATTGTGCTCTTGGTATTATTCAGTAATGATTAATGTTTTGGATGCCTTAGGGGACCTACACATTCCTTTGCCAAATTTCTAGATGCTATCTTGGGAGGGATGTGAGAAATAGGTGCTGAGCTATTTAGGCTGGGGCAATTCTAAGCATGTATAAAGCAAACACCTAGGAAACTTTCAGGTCAAATGGGGAGGAGAGCTGTAAGTCTAAGCACCCTCTGGAGTAAGAAAATCTCACTAAGAAGCATTTTGGATTTAATTTTGAACATCTGGGACTCAGATCTGGGTCAGTCCTGTTTTAGAAACTTGTGTTCTTTGCTGAATGTGGCTAATGGTCACCGAAGACAGTTGTACAGTTCTAGATACACATAGGAAGAAAAAATGTTAGCAAGTATGAAGATACCCTTTTTTATTTCCAATTTGAAATGTACTTACATTTTGACTATTTTACTGCAGGTAATGTCTACATGTGAGTAGTTACTGCTTTTTGATGGACTCCTTGATTTCCTGATACTTGATTTACAGACTCCCTTTAATAATGCTGTCTTCTACTTGAAAACAAAATGTTCTGGACATGCAAACTTCAGCTGGCTCAGACGTTAGCTGAAAAATACGGAGGAGCTTAAGAGCGTAAGCCATCAGGAGTTCTTAAAAAGCTAAAACAGTTGGCATTCTCATGTATCCGTGTTAGTAAATTAATCAGAAGACGCAGCGTATCTGTTCTCACTTGGCTCTTCTTAGTGCTTTCATAACTATTGCTTTGCAATGAGAGGTTTTACACAACTTTACATATCATAGAGAAAGCAATATTAAGATTTTAGGATAGGTAAGGAGAGATTTCTACATCAGAAGATTTCCACTTTTTTGGCTCAGCACTTACACTGTGGACACAGGCAGAGGGATTTTAGATTTATCTGGCTATCTACTTCAGAAGCTATTTCCCATGAATTCACACCCATTCACACGATCTCACTGCGTGAAAGCTCTCACCTTTGAAAAGCAAAGTTCAAAGTTGAGTACGCTTTCCTGACTGGAACTATTTGCAGCTCAGTTTCCCTTGGTTGGGAGATATAATATCACGTTCTTGTCTGGTTCCCACTGTTCTAAAGGTATCTAAAGAGCTTTGTTTTTAGAGGGTTTTTTTTCTCTTGTCACCTTAACGATCCTGTCTTTGGTCAGTGGAAATCAGGTGCTATTTATTTAATTTCTGCAACACCCATTTCATGGGAATCTGTGTACCATTACCTCTGCCCGTGGCTTTAGAAAAACAAATCTATTCTGCTTTGGGAATGCTAAATGAGACTAGCTCAGGTCAGACATAAAGGAAGCAGGAAGAGAACAACAGTGAACAAGGAAACATTAGTTATGAAAACAATTTCACATTTATGAATCATAGAGCTTTTGGTGAAATTAATTAAACAATGTGTCCTGAGCACATTCAGAGAAAGAGTTGAAAGACAAAATATCTCTATGAAGGTGAAATAAGTTCATAATATTATTTGAAGTGTTTCCAAGAATGTTTGTTCAATACACAAGGAGAATGGGAAAAATTGAAAGTAAGTGGGGTTTGTGGACAGACGAAAGCATATTTTATTTTACTGTTACACTAGAGGAAACCAGTAACGCTTTTAAACACGTAAGCCTATCATTAGGTGATGATGGACAAACTCTTGGGCCTCATGGATAGGAAGAATGGACTGATACCAAAAGCTTTTCCGTTTTTCCCACTATACCAGAGGCAGTGAAGTAGTTTTTGCTACAACCTCTTGCTTGTACCCTTAGAGCATGATCGCTACAGCAATATTCTAGCAAACGTGGAAAGACCGTCCATCCCTTTCAGTCACAGCTGTATTTTTACTTCCAATGCTGAGAATTTTGCAAAACCAGATATTATCTAACAGAAGTATATCCCTGAATATGCTGAAATTTATCTTCAACTTCATAGTTTAAAGGAAAAAATTCTGAAACAAATTAATACAATTGTGTACAACTGTGTATAATTTTGACAATATACATTTTTCTACAAAAAGGTGTAATTATGCTTTCTGAGTGTACTCATGTAGGCTTTTGTTATAGTAGAACTTAATTTTTTTATCTTCATGTAATGTTCTGGCTATTTTCCTGTTTTCTACACAGTTTTCTATTGGCTGCACTGTAAAATAGGCCTGAGTTTTTCTCTGTATCTATGCTTTTTTTCCTTTTCTTTTTTCTTTTTTTTGCCACTTCAGCCAGAGCTATATATTTTTAAATTCATCTCTGTGTGTTCTTGCCAATCTTTAATAAGTACATCAAGGCTTACTATTAAAGTGAAGAACAAACAAAGTCATATTCTAAAACACCCTGTTCTGGCCTGTGCTGGTTTGCATGTAAATTTTAGGCAGGATTCTTTCTGCTTGATCTTTACATTAGCTGTTCTAGCTAATGATGGATGTTGTTACTTTTCATTCAGTAAAAGACAGTCCCATATTTCAGCATTTTCAGTGGAGAAAAAGTCAGTATTCGAACAAGGATGGCATGAATGATTATTACAGAGGCTTATGTTTCGTTGCTGTGTGATGGGCAGGGAAGAGGGGAGGAAGACAGGAGTTAGACGGATGCTGGGACAAAAGACAAGAAAAACATGCAGTTGTGTGGCAGAAGAGCACTCTACACCAAATTCACTGGTGCTGCAATAAAATGGGATGTTGATGTCATATCAAGCACTGACATGCATCAAATATCATTAAATGCTTTGAATAAAACTGTTTCAATAATACACTATGAAATAGTATTTTTATTTTATCAGAGTTTGATTGTTAGTTAAAGAAATTCTTCTTAGCTGTTCCCGTAGCAGAAAAGAGTATTAAAATAAAACCTAGCATATTAGAGTAGGTTAGAATTTTTCCAGTGCCATTAAAGCTAAGTGCTAATTTCTTAAACCCTAAACATTTTATTTGAAAGAGTCAGCTTTGATGAATTTCTATAAGGCATGGTCCTGCAGGAGTGCTTCCTGGACTTTTACTTGATTTTTCCTGAAGTCAGTGACACTGAACGTCTTGGGATACATATTGTCTGGAGCATCTGGTAAGCATCTCCCAGGGCCAGAGACCACTGGAGCCTCTTGCAGCTGTTAGTGAAATGGGTGTTCTGCTTGTCTTAGTGCAGAAGTTGATAAGAGATGAGTAATAGAGCACTTCATTAAACTACATTGGTGGATGAACACTGGTCAATTAGTTAAGATGAGATTAAAGCCCAAAATTTTTGGACTTGTACTTTGCTTGCAGTTTATTGATTGTTTTGCAGACGTGGGAAAAACTTAGCTATTTTCTTCTAATCGTGGAAGTAGCTCTAAGGAAAACTGTCTCCTTACAAACGTTGCCTTTGTGAGAAGAACATAGGTTTTTTTGAGCAGTTGAAAAGCTAGTGTCAGAATTTCCTGCAGCCTCAGATGCACTCTGGTTTTTGAGTGTGCGTAATTTACTTGACTTCCAAAGCAGCATGAAGGGGCCTCTATCTATATGAGAATAAAGTCCATGAAGGTTTTATTGTTGCATTTGACAAAATGCAAATTGCACAAATTTCAATATCTGAATCAATTTTAACTTGCAAAACTCTTGCTAGATGGTTGTTACAAAATACTGCTCGGGTTCATGCTGGTGGAAGAATTTTCAGTTTTTTACTTACAGACTTTTGTATTACAGAGCAGTGTAGAAGCAGGAATTTTAATTTTCTTTTGATTTTATGTTTAGGTGGTCCCAGTTTTGGGGCTATGTTTGAATCTGGACTATCATACAAACATTTCAAATTTTAAATTTGGTGTTAACACTTGAATCCAAACTTTCTTAAAGTTTTTGGATGGTGGTGGAGAATGTTGGTATTCTAGACCAGTCACATCTGTAAGTTACTACAAGGAAATGAAAATTGTGAGGAACATTTTTCAGGAAATATTTTTGTAACAATTATTTGCGTCTCCCCCCGACCTTTCCCACCCCCAACCAGTCTGTAAGATCAAAATCTATTCAGTTTCCATTGTTTTCAAAAACTCATGTGATGCATTTGGGGGGATATGAGGCAGGGGGTGGGCTTCATAGCATACGAAATGTAGGACAAAGATAAAGGAAATATTTTTTCTTTTGAAGGCAGTATGTTTGAAAGCTGGATCATCAAATGTCATCAAGTGGGGCAAAACCAGGACAAATGATGGAATCAAAGCCTTACATCCTTAGCACAACCTTAAAAATAAATAAACCTGGAAGACTGCCAGTATGCCTGTACTTACTTGCAGGAGACTGTTTGCAGCCCCCTTGTTCCTGTTCCTTGTGCTGACAACTTCCAGCTGTGTGGAATATTTAAGACGGGATAACACAAACCTACTGCTAAACTGAGTACTCTACAGTGAGCCTAATACTATCAGTTACATCTTTAAAGATGCCAAGTAAGAGAGGGGTAAAATATATTTTTTTTAAAGATTTTTAATTATGTTTAGAAAGTTAAGAGGTTTTTCAATTTTTGAAAGCTGTTTGGTAAAAAGACCCTAATTCATCTGCTCAGCACCTGACTATGTTTTCTCCTAAAGATGGTCTATAGTTATTTGTCTTATCAGCTAACTTATCAGCACTTAAGATTTTCTCTCTAAAGTATCTATCAGTTATTTCTTGTACCAGAAATGGCCCTTGAAGTTTTAGGCTGCTCCTCTAGAAATCTGTATTTACAGCCAAACCCCTTTCAGAAGCCTAAGTGTGTCTTGAGGTTCTAATGTAAACTCTGAGATGGATACGGGGAGTCCCCCTTGAATTCCTTTCAAAGCTTTAAATTCCCCTAATTTCCTTTCATCCTTCAAAGAAAGGCATTATATTGATTTAGATTTTATTTTTTTGAGATCTATTGATCTGGGAGTTTGTTATTGTTGCACCTGAGTACAGGAAGCATGTAAATTTTAGAGATTATGTTTGATTGCCAGCCTTAGTCTCAAATAGCCCATTAGATTTCAAAGATGACTCTCGTGGGCATAAATGTGTGCTCAATTATTTATTTCTCCATCTTAGTTTGCATTTGCATACATGTGTTCATATATATCTGTATGTGTATATAGAGTGTGGTATCTCTATAAATGTGTATGTATACATCTAGAAGTATTTTTAAATGTTAAAATTTGTATTACATTTCAAATTGGCACAAAAAGTTTACAATTTCAGCGAGCCAGCAATCTGAAAAAACGTTTTGCTTTTGAGCAATCCAAACATTTCATTTTCATTGGACGTAATATTTTTTGTGTCTTAAATTTCAAATTGAAAAATCATTTCAAACATACAAATGGGATTTTTTTGTTTTGAAACTGTCAGAACAGATCATTTCAGTGACTTTAGGAACTTTGTTCCTGAAGAAGACATTAATTAAAACTGTCTTTTCCTCCTTTAATTTCAACCAGCTGATGTTTTCTAGCAAAATAAATGAATTTAAAAAAAATAAATCATGAACGGGTGTGCTTTCCAGCGAGAATTCTGCAGTGTTTTCCTAACTAATGGGCAAAACAGTATATAAAGATTAGTTATAACTGTCAAGTAACTTGGAATGGCTATTTTATCTGCATTTGACACATGTTATTGAAGATAGAAAATGAAAAATACATATCCAGTTTAGATAAATATTCACATTTTAAGGGATAAACAAAGCTAATACCCAATGATGGCTGCATAATCAATATAATGTACTTCTACACTTAAACCATTTTTAGCTATGGAAAATGTAAATATACTATCAAATTTTTTTTGTGGTGACCTCCAGTCATGGCTGGAACATTATGACTATACTTATGTGGTGAGTATGTTTCAGACTTTTGGTAGAAAAAAAAATTAAATTGTGTAATATAATGTCTAAATTAGTTCCAAAACTTGGGGAGTGATTTTATATTTATGCAGATGCTTAAAGACATGTTGTCCCTGTGCAGCGGAAACAGGGTTATAATAATAGCTGGGGATGTTTTAGGATGAAAAGGGTCAAGTGATATAAACCACCAGAGTCTGCATGTTGTCACTATCGAATTAAATAAGGGTATTCAGGACAATAGTATGATTGAGGAAGGGGGGTTGCTTTATTTTTTGGCTTTGATGCACTCAAAGTACATCGTTGTTAATGTAATTTCACATAATTATTCATCTGAAACATGAAAAAATGTATGAATGGTCTCAGCAGCAACCGTAAAATGAGTCTCTCCACAGCAAGCACAGGGACAGTGGGCTTGCAGCTCCAAGGTGTAACTGCTGCTCTTTTGAGGAATGCTTTAAAAACATTTTACGCAACTTTTGAGTAAAAAGACAGAATAATTACTGTTATCTGAACATCACAAGCTGGGCCCAGGCTCAGCAGCATGTTACGGAGACCTTCGGTGGGTGGTTGTCTGGTGTTTACTCTTTCTCTAACAGCAAAGGCTGTGCATTTCACATTAACTCTTTATTTAACATAACTAGATCTTTAAAACATATCACATTTTTGCTCTGAATACGTAGTTTCCAAGGATCTTTTTTGCATTTCAGTCAGCACATGCAAAAATATTGCATTTAGCTACTTTTTTTTGTTGGTGGTGTTTTTGTTTTTATTTTACTGAAGTCCCTTTAATCAAAACACTTTGCTGCTTTCCATTTTTGCCCAAGAAGATCTTTTTCCTGGTAGGAGGAAAATTATTGATAAAGTTTAGTGTCTTTAATGCAACTCTGCTTATTTACAAAGACTGTCCAAAGGCTGTTTTCTCTAAGCAACGGAGGAATCAGGAAAGAAAAAAAAGAAAAAAGGATTATTTCATTGTTCCCAGAGTCAAGGCCCTTGACAAGCATATCCCAAATGCTCCGCAACTCCAAAACATACCCTCCAGACTTTTCTTAAGAAAAGATACTTTGATTTCTCTGAAAAATAAGTTGGAATATTTCTGGCTTTATGTTACTGCTGTGACTTTCTGAAACAGATGCTGGGGTAAGTTATGCTGGGGCAGCGAAGCAGGACCCTGAGGCCAACGCCAAGCTTGATCTCCTCCTCCCTGCAAAGCAGACAGTGACGTTGTCCCAGCAGGGAAGTGTGAAGATAGTGACCTCCCCAAGCCGGAATTGCTGCTGAAAGGCAGGGGAACGTGGCGAGTGGGAGGGAGCAGGCGCGTTAGCTTAGAGCCACGCGAGAGACTGTGAACACTGCCTGATGCTTTCTGCCTTTAGCGCTCTGGTTTCAGTTGTTTCCAGCCAGCTCGTTGTAGTGATTCATGCAGAATTTTTCCATCGATTGTTCTTCTGTCACGTTACATGTTTGGCTGGGTTTGTTCTGAAGTTTCAAAAAAAAATATAGGTCATTCATTTCCAAGAAGAAGGTTGGTGAAGAACAGGTGTTTTTTACCAGTGCTCCTTTTCTTCATTTGTTTTTTTGAACAGCTGTGTATCCTCTGTGGTTTGGAGATATATACTGAAATTTGGCAGTGAAGTGCCTTTCATTGTTGCCATGAAATTCACCCTGTTTTAGTCAAGTTGCAAACACGAGAAAAAATTGTCATTTTCATACATGTAGCAGGACTTTGTGTCTTTTATTTTTTTGTTTTGCTGATGATATTACTAATTTTCAGAAGAACTTGTCTTACAAAACAAAAAACTTTTCCACAGAAAAATATCGATAAAGTGATACTAACCTTATTCTGAACTAAGACATACCAGCTGAAATAGGGACGTAAAACTAATGTAGAAATATCAAAATATTTCGTTTTGTCCAGTTCAGCTCTGTGTCCCCCAGAAGTACAGTGGTGCTGCATCAGAAGGTAAGTGCCATGATGAACCACCGAAGTGCAAAAGCACAGATGATGTGGTGCATCATGGGAAATAAAATCTGTTTCAAGAAATATTCTTCTGTGGAAAACTTGATTTTGTGTGCACTCCCAATAGTTCTATAAGAAACCTCTCTGTAAGAGGGAGATTTTCTCTGTTTCGTTCTGTAGAGACTTTTACAAGGAAGGATGACTACCATTTGTCAAAACTGAGCTTTGAAATGGATATTGAAAAAATTAATTCTGTAACACTCTTTAAGTCACCTTGAACACAGTAAGAATAATGTTGTTGTTAATAATGAAGAATGTGATGTATTGCTCTAAGAATGGAATTAAGAGAGAGTGAAATTCAGAGGTCTGAGAACTGCTCCAAAGAAGTCAAAGAAATAAGGAAAATCCATCTAAAATGAATTCCTACGTTTTTCAGGCCTCCTTGTTATTTCCTAACCTTTTAATGGAGCAGATGAACCAAGAACCAGCCTTACTAAGACATTTCAGACATCTGTTTCAACTTAAAATGCCTCCTTTGTTTCCTACTTTCATCAAGTTTCTTAGAGAAAAGAACTTCTCTCAGCCAGATCTCCCCTGTGTTGTGATCTATGTGAAATAATCAATAGCCGTATGCGTTAATCTGCAGTGTGATATACTGACAAATACAAGCTAGACTAAGCATAATATGGATCTCTTGTTTCTATAAATATTTTACACTTTCTCAAAGGACTTAAATTTATGAAGGCCTTAGAGACATACGCCTGCAAATATAACACTTTGTTTTACTGAATTCCAATTACTTTTGAAAATGTAGAAATTTCTCTGGTGTATGAGCTCTCAAATACTTTGTCTGTGAAGTACATGGTCCATGAGTTCTGGCTTTTTGTAGCGTTTTTCTTCTCAATTTTGATTTTAACTCGTTAGAAGAAGCTACAGCTAAGCTAATATTAATCAATACCAGCGATGTTTTTCATAGTGTTGCCACTAAGGTTCTTATGTCATCATAAACATTAGGGGGAAGGTTTGTGCAGGAGTGGGAGAGCAGCTTGGCCAAGAAGTTGATTTTATCTTTAGTCTGTTTGAATGAAGATATATAAGAAAACAGCTTTTTTTTTTCCCACCCTAAGTAAGGCTTCGAGTTTAAACTCAATTTTATATTAATGCCATTGTAGACATAGTGTTCTAAAAGGGCCATTAGCCTGATCCAGTGTGACAATTCTCATGTTACTTTTTTATTTTTTAAAATCCTTTAACGACTCAAATACTTTATATGCAGTGTAAAAACAAGCAAATGAAGAGAGTAATCTTTTGTATTTCTTTTTTCAAATTTATTTCAGTAAGAGCTGTAGCCCTACAGCTACATGATCACTTTGATCCATGCTCATGTTGAAAGCGGTGCTCTCATCTTGCTGTAGCCATTTCTCAGTTTCTCACTTTTTCCACCATTACTGTTTGTGCAGCCTTGCATTGAGCTAAATTACTGGAGCACAAGCTCTTTTGGGGGGTGCTGGGGATGGAGACAAGTTGGAAAACAATGCTTTTTTACATCATGTGGTGGATATACGCAGCTTTGATACTTCATTGGGAACTACTTCATGATATAGTACACAAAAAGTTAATTCCACTTCATTCAGGTAAAAATATAGGCAGGATGAAGCCTAGGTAAAAGACTAAATGATGTGAACGAGAAATGAAACCGTGTTAAGTATGAGAATGGCAAGTGAAATCATACTGTAGTGGTAGTAAGTACTACTGTTAGGACCTGTTGCACTTATTTTGTTACTGACTTGGAAAAAGGAGTTAGCCACTCAGTAAATAAACAGCCCCAAAATTGCTACATGTCTGAAGCTCAGTCTAGACAATGACACGAAAAAAGATGTCATGGTAGAAAGGAAAGTTGGGAAAGAATTGGCAATATAAGGTTATTCTTTTATAAAACAAACAAACAAAACCTGAGAACCAAGAAAATATCCTGAAACATTTTGTTCCCTACAGAAAAATGATTCTGGGGAAAACACAATATTAAGAGATGTCAGGTTATGTCAGTATATGCCAAATGGACGTGAATTTGTCAAACAGTATGAATATGAAAAGATTTACGCCATTTTGGGCTGCTTATGAAAATTCACGTCGCTGCAAAAGCAAAAATCACTGTGATGAGCCAGCACTGGGGTTCTGGACAACATCCTACAATAAAGATACTGCCACAGTGGAAGGGGTTTAACTAGCATTTTTAAGGCTCTAAGCATTGATTTCTGAAGTCTAAAAAGCTAAATGTATGCAATTTAGCATGACTTAAGTTAGTGAAAGATTTAGGTCTTAAACACCTGGAGATCTTTCCATCAATTGTCATAGCTTCATTGACTTGGTTTAGATGCAACTTCCTGGGCCAAGGTTAAATTATTTAGCTGGAAACACGTAGACAAAAGCAATGAGGTAGAGTAAAATACAGAGTAAATGTGTGTTGAAGATATGCACGTACGCACACGCGAGGTCCTTACAGTGTGACAAAATCGGCTGTAGAATGGTTTACTTACGGAAAAGTAGAAATCGCATTGTTTGGAGCTTTTAAAGTCATTCTGAGCAAAGCCCAGTGTAGTGTGCTGAAGTGGAGTGATCTTGCACTGGCTGGAAAATAGGCTGTATTCCATAGTCTTTCCAAATGCTGTTATTCTTTACAAGAAGCCACATAGGAGAAGTTTCAGATTTAAGTATTTATGTATGAAATAAGCCATAGAGATTCAAAATTACTTTCAAATCAAAAGCAGGTTTATGAATCACTGTTGCTGCATTGTCTTGATTGAAGACAGCACCTTTGTAAACTGTTTGTGCCCATCACTGAGATTTTGATACCCAGATGTTGGTCTGTAAGCTTGGTAAGACCTCTGATAGTAAATCAAGGAATCAGCTTCTCAATTCTATAGACAGATCAGATTTGAAATCCTGGTAAGTTTCTGCTTTTTGGGCTTTTTCTTTAAAGAGGTTAAGCTAAGGTGGTAGCTCAACATACCTAAAAGTCATCCTGACCCAAACAAAGGACCAACAAACATTGAAGATATATTTATAAATTGGAGTGCTGTTTGCCCTAAACACATATCAGCTAAGTTCTGAATTTCCCTCACACCCATTGCCCTTTTTTCAGCTTATAATCTAAATAGTTTATCTCCAATGGCATCAGTAGTTGTGCCCAAGAGTTGTTTGGAGTTCCAGAAATACGTAAGCTCTGATTTTGAGGTTCCTTTAGATACAGGAAAAGAGATCTAGTCGCTGCAACAAAACGTGCTGCACACCCACACATGGTAGCCGAAACTGAACCAGAAGGAGAAAAACACGCCGCTTGGCAGAGATGTGAGGTAACTTGCATAAGCAAAAGCTATGCCCGTAGCCACCATAAAAACTTAAATCTTCATTTTGAGATTCCTGTGTTTCAGTTCAGTGAATATAGAAGCTAAAAGACAGACATAGTTAACAAGATATCCAGCGTCAATGGATAGTAAGGAAAGAGGGGGGGAAATGCACGTAAGTGCTCTTGTGGCTCTGCTTTGTTGCCTGTATTTGGTGTTGAGAAAGAAGCTTTGCTTTCTTGATTTGCAGAGGTTTTCTAATCTGCTAAATTGCACAGTGCTGCAGTAATGCTAAACTTTAACACTGGCAACATTGGTAGAAGTCGTTCAGTCACTGCTTTGTTAGTGTTAGCGTTACCCTGTGTTAAACCAGAGATGTATGATTCCGTTGACGTGTGCTGTCCTTGAGTGTAAAATAAAGCCTTCTTAGTCAGATATTTGGATGCAGCAGACACTATCTTTGAAATTTAAGAGAATTCCTGCTATTTCACTCTAGCAATAGTCGTAAACAGATGTCAAGGCTTGAAAAATTATTTCTGACGGTACCATGGCTTCTCACATTTCATCATGCCATACTTAAAAAGAAAAGGGAGAGGAGGCAGGCTGCTGATAACCACTCGAAAACAAACTAGGATGTATGGTCAGATGGAGAATTACAATGAAAGATGTTGATATTAATCCCTGTTTTTCACTACAGGATAAGCAACAGGTTTCTCAAGAGTATTCTGTTTCTACACCAGTGAGATCTACGTACAATGGGACAAGTTAAGGGCTTGTATCAGAGAGTGCTGCGCACCAAAGAGAAAACGTAGAGGACCAGAACAAACTTACCAATTACTCAATTCCCCACAGACGTTAAACCAAGTTTCTCTTGCTTCAGGAAAGTGGATTTTGCTTGCAGATCTGCAATTAGGCTGCACATAGGGCAGGTGCCTGTTATTTTCCAATTATCTCCTGCAATAGTACACAAGTTTTCCTGATTGCCCGGGAGAGAAAGTTAGTGAGAGGATGGACAGCGTTTTTGTGCATGCCAGAGAAGTCCTTATCCTGCTGCCGGTCATCCTTTCTCAGGCCTCACTTTCCAACGGCTGGGATGGACCTGCTGTTCCCAGAGCAGCACGGCTGTGTGTGGTATTAGAAGGTGTCCAAACAGGGCTTGTCTGCCTGGAGAATTGTTCCCCTCCACCCCAAGAAGTACTTGCTGGCGTTGGAAGAGGTGAATAAAAACATACGGCAGAGAGCAGAGCTATGCAGGTAGTTTTATTTTAAAGACAAAAGCATTTCAGCGTTGTGTTGTTTTACCGAGTTGACAGGAACTTGCTCTAAAGTTTGTTGTGTTTTATTTTGTGTGCTTGTGATCATGTGGCAGGATTTAAACCAAAACCCACGGGTTTGCCCCGAGCAATCTTGCCTCCTGATGCACTGTCCTGACAGACAGCGATACCTTAAGAGCAGTGACGTCTGGATAGCCAGTAAGTTGCTGGAGGTAACCCAGTTATTGCTATGTGAAACTGTATCTTTGACTGACAGCTTGTTCTCTTGCTTCTCAGCATGACGAACATGGAGGCAAAGCCTCTCAGTTCTTGCAGAAAACTGCAAAAAGACCCTCGAGTCATTTCTTAAGGAAGAAGTCTCATATCCCAGGAGGGAGCAAGGCAGGTCTCCTTGAAGGCCTGTGCTTATTTTCAGCAGAATAAAGCAATTTGCTCTGCTTCAACTTACTGTTTTTATTGTGATTCAGGTTACGGCAGCAGTTATTTTCCAGGGACCTAGATGCACATTCTGCCTGGGTTGTTGAATGAGGTGTTCAGCGAGCTTTGGGTATCGGGCTTTTGCACATTTGTGTGTTCGTCCTTTGTAAATGCTCTAGCTGGGGCGTAGGACACGTTCTTTCCGGAGGTTAGATCTCCCCGCCGCCGGTTAGCAAGCCTGAGACTTCCAGAGGTGTCTGCCTGCCGGTGAGGTGGGCAAGGGCATTTTCAAGGTTACGGCTCAGTACCCAATTTAAAAAAGGGGACCAGGACTCTGAACAGCATAATGGTTCCAGTTCTTGAAACACGTATTTGAAAGCTCGCGTGTGCCTCTTGAATAAAGTGCAAAAGCTCCCAAACAATTCTGAACACTGCCTCACCTGCCCAAATCCTGTTAGTGACTGCTATGTCAACCTACAAAATAACGCTGCCATTGCTGAAGGAGTCCGCGCTGTTTTTCCATAAAAATTACCTCGTTTCTTTTAGCTTGCACAGCTGTCTCGCTGTCTTGACATAACTGCTTGTCGATTAAAATTCTTGGCACAGAACAGCCTTTACTTATGTGTACATCATAATTTTGATTATTTCTGTTCCTCAGGGGAACTGAAAGCGTGTAATCTCTGGTTTGTAAAGCAGTCTTGTTACAGGTATCTTATTTTACAGGATTTAAAATAGGGACATATTTGGCATGTTCCTTTGATTTGAAAGAATATTCTAGTAAAAGACGCTTTCTGATAAGGTGGTTGCAGCCGCAGATCTAACCAAACACACGTACCTTGATTGCACGGTAACTCGGCTTCTCCTCCCCGCCCTGGGTTTGGTTTGCTTTTCCTTTTAAAAGCAGTCTTGTCAGGATGAAGTCTGTCCTGAATAACTGCCTATATGTGCCTCGGTTCTAGACTGGAAGTCACCGATTTCTTTCGAAATGTGCCTCTTGCCCACAACAAACAGTTTCAGCCTTTCTTTGCTCTGCCAGCAGACCACTGGTAGCGAGCGGCGGGTTGGCATACCAGCCAGCGAAGCTGCTCTGTTAGGGTCCTTAATTTTAGGAGCTTAACTTTAAACACCAGGCTTTAAGACAGCTCTCATTAGTGTTACACCACTAACTTGTAAAATCTCTGAGGTTCAAAAGACTGTGAATTGATAAATGCTTTCCTTTTATTTAAACCAGAGCTTTTGAGTTACCTATGAATCAAATTACCACCTCACTGAAACCAAAATTATCCGTGTTAAAATATTAATGTTTTTTGCCATGACCATGTTAGTCTACTTAAAAGTTGGTTAAATGGTATGCAAGAACTTTCATAAAATATGTGGAGGAAGTTACCTTATGTATTAGATTTATTTGGTCAAGGTCATAAAAGATAACACTTAACAGCAAAAAAAATTAGCATGGAACTATATGCAAATTCAGGTTCATCCAAAAATGTTGTTTTGTGGAAACAGAAGTTGGAAAGATTGTTAAAACCAAACAAAAATAAGAGCAACATCTTTAAACATTCTGGTTTTTCCACTCTAAATCAGTTCTTGGTAAGGCCTAAAATAGAGTTTAATGCTTATGTGTCATCAAGACAAAAAAGTTTGCACAACCCTAAATATTTTTTCCCAGTTTAATTTCAAGAGAAGCATAGAGAATTTCTTTCTGTTGCAGAACAAGAAAAATTTCAGAACCCTGAAATTTGTAAAGGAACAGAAATCTGATTCTTACATAACTGTAACAGTTATACACCCATATACCTTCTCACTATATTGTTTTGCAGTAAATTACTTTAGTCTTTAAAGCCTGCATTAAAAGCAGGTTCATTAATAGCTGAGTTTAGACTACCATGCTGTAAAAATCACGGTTGGTGTTTTCCAGTTAAAATGCTTCAGTATTGTAAACTCAGTTATACCTAAAATCTTACCTTGGGTTTTCTGTGGTGAAACCAACAGTTCTTGTATGAGAAAGTTAACTCCAGTTTTTGTTTATGAAACTAATAAACAAAATGTTACAGGCATTGTGAAATAAATAGTTTTGTAGAGCCACTTAATTTACAAGTTCTATCATTCCTTTAAAAAGAGACAACCCCAGAAATTAATGTCATGCAAATGTTCATAGTGAGAAAATATCCAGTATTACCATTGAATATTTGTTGAATAATTGTTGAATAAGACGTAAAGTATCTGCTACTGTGCTCATGGCAAACAGTCGCAGAGAGAGGCGTGCACGCAGTACCAGTACCTGTGGAGGCAGGAGTTCGGAGAAATTGGAATGTCTGCTGCTAGCAAATGTTCTCAGGGTGGTTTTCCGTATCAAATTATCAATAAACTGGCCTGTTGATGACATTTTCTTTGGAAATATTGTGATTAATGTTTTTGAAACATTTTTATTAAAATTCTGCACAACAGAACTTGTTGCATAGAAACTAGTATAGACTAGATTATGCCTGGAACAAATTAATTACTGTAATTAATTAGCTAAATTCAGTTTTGTATGCATGCAGCCAAGCCTTTTTGAATTCCTGGTTACATGCATATATGCGACCTGTTTGCTGTCGTAAGCATACCCTGTTTCTTTAAGCAGCCATATTTCTTTTGTCTCTTTTGAAGAGAAATTGCATCCATGTTTGGAGTTGTTAGTATCTATGGAGAGGGGAAAAAAACAAAAGGAAGAAATATGACATAAAGTCCATGCGCAAACAGAAGATATAAAAGCAAAATAACATTCAGGACCACTTCTTGATAAAGTTGTGCAAGTTCTCCAGTGCACGTTGTTCTAGTCTGTGCGTGTGCAAACTGATTGTTTGATTGCAACAAATATATGGTTGCAGCCATGTATTTTAAGTGTATCTAGTTATCAAAAAACGTGGCCCGTGAAACACAATCTCCATTGCCTACACTGTATCTGCAATCTATACAGCTATTACCGTGGAGATTTTAACAAGAAAGTCTGTTCTTATAAAGTTAAGCTTACATTTCTCGAAGTTCCCCTCCTTCCACATAACCATTTAGTCTTCTGTAGAAAACACGCGCAAAGCTGTTCTCCTGATCAACTTTGCATTTAATTGCATTTGGTGTTGGAGTAGTTTAAACAGTTGGCAAATACTGTAAATGTTTTAGATCCCTCACCTGCAGAATTTTTATTTTTTGGAAAAACTAAACCTCAGAATGATAACTTCATAAAGTGTTTATTTAACAAAACGGAGTCAAACAGATAACGTTAATGTCTATATTACATAATTAGCTAAATTCCCACTGTGTTTCTGTAAACTCCAGCCAGGCTTTTCTCACTTGCTTTTTCTGTCTTGAAAAAGAGATGTCCCATCGGGTAAAGCTCCGCGATTGTTTTATCGAATGGAGGAACATGGATAGAACAACCAGTGGGCATCTTTAACCTCACTTCACCCCCTCCACTGGTTTTAAAAGACACCTGATGTTCTTCAGTAGAAAACGGATTGATAATATCAAACAGCTTGGAAAGTGAAAGGAAGTGACTGCATCTACCAGGTATTCAAAGTAATTCACTGCATTTTAGGATAAGGTACTATAAATCAAGGTATTTAGTGCCAGTTTCATTTGTATCACCCTGACAGACAAAGAGAAACAAGTATTTCATGTATTTCTTTATATCCTGCTGGAAATACTGGAAAGGTCTTGCCTCAGTGTGAATCATGGTCAAGTCTTGCAGGTATTTTCTGTTATCTCTTGGAGTTTTGTTTTACTGCTATTGAGGTCAGTGAGAGTTTAATGATTGAAAACATTTTTGCAGTGATAACATCCCTCTACTCTCTTAATAACCAATTCAAACAGCTAATAGCTCTAAAGGAGCCCTCTTATGTCTGTGTCGCTTCCTCAGTTAAAGTTTTACTTAAAGAAGTGCTAGCTTCTTAACATTCTTATTAATGGGTGTTCTTGATCTCAAGGTACGCTATAAATAGTACTCTTTTGCTGTCTGTGATATGCAGTACTGCAGTTCTCACTTCCTTTGCATATTTTCTCTTCTTAAGAACATGTTTTTTCCCCAGTATCTTTTATATGTAACACAGGAATGACTGGAGTCATTGATTCCAGTTTATGGTGGTATTTGGAATTTGCTCAGCAGATTTAGGTTTAAAGCAAGATTCTTCATCTGTGAAAGTAAACTGGAAGCCTGTAGTGATTTTTCTATTATGAGGTACTATAGCAGAGACAAAGGCAACCGCAGTCCAATGTAGATGTGTCTGGATCCGCTGACTTGGGATGGCACGGGCAGGACCAGGTCAGTGGGGTAGCGGGGAACTCCAAAAAGCAGAGAAAATGCATCTGTGTGATGCACCGTACTGCTGTGAATGACCTACCGTGATCAAAGTTTGCTAGTTTAAAACTAACTTGATTACCTTATGCCACTGAAGTAATTTGTGTGGGTGCAGTAAATGTCATTTACCTTCCTCTAATATGCATATCAAGCTTGCCAGTTTTCAAATAGCAGCTCTCCAATTTCTGTCTTTGTTGGGCGTTTGCTTTCCATTCCAAAAGGAGCAACTTCCTTCTGCATCCTCACTTAATGCAGTGGCTCAGACAAGGACACCAGTGAAGTTTGAAGTCGGAATGTAACTCGGTTTTCTTTCAATACATGTAAAGATTTCTTGTTACTTCTTTACCTCCACTGCCAGGGATGTGATCGTTGGGACAGAAACAAAAGAACAGACATTTTCAGATTGTATTTCCATGCTTTCGGCTTTGTGGCTTCTTTCTGATAAATGAACAAAACTCATCGCATACTGAGTAAATGTTGGAGGAAAAAATGACTCCTGAAACGTATTAGCTGCCTACAATGACATCCCAGGTCTCAGTTCAAAGAAAGTTGTCCTGAGCATCACAGACACGTTGGAATATGTCCTTCCCACATTCCTCTGAAACCACGGACAGGACATCCTGCACCATAATAAAAGGAGCCTGTGAGTTGTTAAGAGGCAGGAAAGAGCAACATTAGAATAGGGGAGAGAAGTTATACTTGAACAAGAAAATATCAGACCTTTCTGCTCGACTCCAAAGTACCAAACTGATTCCTGAACCAAGTTCAAAAGACTCATTTGTATTTTCTACATCATTTGAAACATATTTAAAATGGTATGATATGACTGTAGGATAATACATGCTGTTTATTTCAGAAGAGAACTGTCTCAGCTATACTTTTATCTTGATTGGACTTGACCTTTTTTTTATGAGGTCTCAGAACAAGCCAAACCTGTGGAATAAAACCTAAAGGCAAAATAATATGTCCCTGGCAGTTAAATAAGCATATATATGCTATGCTATTTACTGGGTTTGAGTCACAAAGGGCAAATTCATATTGAACGCTGGTAAGTTCTCTCTCAGAAACTTAACTGGAAGATGTTTTGGGGACACAGCACTGCTAGCGTTCAGCGATCTTTCCGAGTACCGAATTGTACTTCTCTAGAGAGTGTGTACTCTGTTCTCTTACTTGTTTAAGAAGAGGGCAGATCAGAGGCTGTGGAAACATCCATGGTTATGTATCCAAATCCAGTCCTGCTCTGTTTGGTGAATAGCAGCTGTTTATGGGTGCTATTTACTTTGAATATAGTCAAGAAAGGCCCCACCATTAAACTACATCTGTCTGAGGTGTTCTCTCCAGGTACGTGAGTTTCACCACCTAAGAAATACTCACACTTTCCTTTAAACAAATTTGTTTTCTATTCCACCTGAGAAATACTCATACTTTCCTTTAAACAAATGTGTTTTCTATTCATTGTTTACTTTGCTTGCTGTGTTCATCACAAATTTGTTATATATTTAATGCTCATTCAGAAAAAGAAACATTTTTTTTCTTCCTCCATAGAAAGGCTAAGAAATTAAAATGGTAATAGTAACTCAAAGAAATGGACAGCAAACAAGTGGTAGTTTTAATAATGTGAATCCCTTGTAAAGGGCATTAGGTATTTCTGATGGTTTTCTCATTCAGTTTTGCTTGAAATCTTCCTTGTAATTTTTTTTTCCTGTTCCAAAATGGCTTTATGCAAACCTGTGCTATGGGATGGTCTCTACTGTCCTTAATGCTAAAAGACTGTTTGATGGTATCGGAGACAGAAACTGCCTGAGAGAGTGCAATACTCCACTTCACCAAAATGAAAATGATTGTAGCAGAGTCTGTTTCTTTTCTTGAAAGGACTGAAGATATTTTGGCAGCTACGCTGCTTTTCTTGTGATTTGTGGTATTGTTTATTATGAAAACAAATTGCCCATCTATTGGAGGATATTGAGCCAAACGTACTGGTGCCAGTGAAGATACCCTGCAGCTGAAATGAGGTTGTTACAATCCGTGCAGGAACTTACGAGGCTTAAAAAACCGCTGCAGAGAAACGTCCCAACTTCGCAGCTTTGGAACCTTCTTCACCGGGACCCCTGTCAGTGTAATGTGAAAGTAGGGTCCAGCTTTTGGGTTGGGCTTCATTTTTCAATGGAAGAGGTAGGGCTGCACCGACGTCTGTCAGCAGCAGCAGTCTCCAAGAGCAGACGGGAGGAGTGAGTCTTTTAATGAACAGTGCAGTGGATCCGCACGTACTTAAACTGACCTCAGCCCAGTACCTGCCTCTTCTCTCCACAACAGCATCACCATGAACGCCAGGGAAATCATTCCTCCAGCGGAGGGAAACCTCTGCTCCATCTGAGCCTTTGCTCTGGTGGAGGTAGATGAGTGCTAAGAGAAACAGCACAGGGCTTTTCTAGTGCATCCTCTGCCTTTGAGGCATGACCGACTCCATGCTTAATCCTGACAAGAAACACAAATTTACTGCTTCTTTCCATAACAGTGTAGAAAAGCGTATTTCCTAAGCACCGACGATGATTGCTGCCCAGTGGGGGAAGTGCTGAGCAATAAAAGGTTGCATCAGAACTTTCCCAAGTGCTGAAAAGATCAGAAAAGGCATGACTGGGGAAAATATGAGAAAGTTTTGTTAGCCTGTTCCATTTTGTGCATGTACTTTTGTAGGAGCTTCAGGCAAGGGGCTGTTTCCCAGCTGCTTGCTGGGTGAAGTTCTGTTGTTCTGCATGCTAGGTAATGGGATGAGGATGGAACAGCTCATTTGCATTGACAGTAATATGTCATGGACCCCTTAATTGTAAGAAGTAAGATGTTTCAAATTTTGTCTGTTAACTAGTACTTGTAATAGCCACGTGTCGCTACTGTGCGTTGAACTGCATCGCCACCTCTGCCATCCAGAATTGTAATCCTGTTGTGTAAAGAGAGCGTTTTCATAGTGAGCATAGCCTTGCTTCATATCTAGTTTTGTTAGGCTGTGACAGTGTACTTTCACAGCAATTGGTTCAGTCAGTTCCATTAAATACGACCTGTTGCAAGCCTTTCAGCTTCACTCGTTTCGAGTCTGAGAAACTGACTTCTCCGATCAGCCGCGTGATAAGGAGACAGCGCTGCCCGCTTTCACCTTGGAATATGGAAATGTAGAAATAATGCAGACTGGTTGTACTCCGTGTCTTATTAAGATCTGTATCTCCCATATATATAACCTAACCATTCTATATATGTAATTTGTGAGGGTAATATACTTCATTCCACAAACATCTGAGTTGCTGGCCCAGTATGAAGCCCATACAGGGCTCCACCGGATTGCCGCTTGCTAGTTTCATGTAAGCCCTAGTCAAAATCTCTTATTTTTTTAATAGAAATGAGCTTAGAGCAATAAAATAGTTTTAAGTTCACAAATGGACGCTCCTCGGGAGACTGGATTAGATCTCAGTTTCCCTCTCTCTTTAAGGGCAGAAATATTTTAACTTAAAATTGCATAATTATGTTTCTTTTACCTAAGGCAAGTTCTGCCAGTGAGCCACCATCAAAGGTATGCATTTTAGCAGGAAACCAGCATTTCTGGCTGGGAAGAAAAGCAGCATTATCTCTACTTTGTTTACTTTAACTGGACCAGCAACGATTTAGCACGAACATGGGAGTTCTGCCTGCACATAGCTAAGGGGAGAGAGTGCCAGGGAGAGGGAGAGAGATGAAGTCCATATGTTAGATACGGGTGTATATGCATTCATGCCTTGCTTAAAAGGTTTAGCATACATCACTGAGCAAAGCTGTGAGATGTTATCTCATTGCCAATACATCAGCCTGTTTTGCTTGGATGAAAATTGACCACCCTTCAGAATGCCAAGTCATTTATCAAAATAAAAGACCCAAAACTATCTGTGAGAGGCAGATAGGAATGCATTTAACATCTCTGAACTTCATGCAAGAGAGTTGGAATGCAGCTGCTATTAGCACTTTCCTCTATACTCCCATAGGAAAATTTGTTCTTTTGGTCAACTGACCAGATAACTATATAAGGAGAAGAAAGTGATAATATATGGGCTGTGAAACCTTATCTTAAATTGGTCTAGTAATGTTGGGGAGAGGTACTCATGTTACGACTTTTATAACTACTGTAAACAGGTTAAAGTTTTTTGTTAGTGAAACCACATGGAAAATTAATTCTTTGTCAAAGAAATTGTTACAGCTTAAATAATTTTAAAGCGAAAATTCAGAGTGGTTGAAAAATTGTCTTCCTCTAAAAATACAGGATGCAGATGATTTCATGAAAGACACTTTCACAGAATGAAAATATGTAAAAGGTATTATGGAAAAGTATGTTCTCAATTGTCCCACATTATTTACTTTCGTGCTGTTAGAATACTATTAAATGCAGTGGTGTTTTCATGTATAACGTAAGCGTCATCCAGATCCCAATGAAACTGATGGAAAGAATCCCGCTGACTTCAAAGACCTTGGAATTGAGCCCTTACATAAATTGTTAATTAAACTTGATTAGTAAGTAAGGTTGGCCAATGGAAAAAGTTTACCAGATTTATAGCCTACTTGAATAATAGGTAGTGGAATTAGTGAAGGTCTTGCAACTTTATTGCTGGAGTTCTGTTTGACCACAACACAGCATGAGCTATGGGCCTGTATTGCTTTCCTCGGATTAATTCCCCAGTTCATAGAAGTACGGAAAATGTTTCTTTCAAATGTGAATTTTTATTGTTTACATAAGATAGGCTTCCTTTTCGTTAAAACTTTTGTTATGTTTCCTTTGAAAAACAATGATATAAATTAAGGGAAAGGGAGTATAACTTGCATTAATGGGATGAAATGAAAAAAGGAAGAATTGTGCAGAATATCAGGGGAAACATCCTGACAGCAAGATCTGTTAGAGTACTGAATTGTCTCTTGCAGGAAGTAGAGGAAGCCACGTCACTTGAGACATTCTGAAACTAGATTGGATGAACCACAGAAAAATCCAGCCTACAAATAGACTGGGAAATGGGCTGGATCGCTACTAAACCTTCTGTGTCTCTGACGTCTGGAAGAATTTTAAGAGTTGTACAATTTTAGGAAAGCCTATGTATGTCTAGGCTCAGCTGTGGTACTGATTATTCTAAACAGTTTACATTAGGGCAGTTTTCAGTAACCCACATGTAAAGCTAACCGGGAAAATCCTTGAGGAAGACGAAAACAAAATAAGATGAAAACTAAAGCACTGTAACACTGAAAAGGCACTTAATGTGCCTATACCTTCTGATTCTTCCCTGTTTGTCTCACTGTGGTGTAATTGTTTGACCGTCGAAGTGGTGGGTAGGATTCTGACCTCCTGGTATGAAAAACAGAGGTTGAGCAAGGTCAGTATTTGGCTGAGGGTGCTCACTGTATTAACCAAGTTCTCCAGTTGTCAATGCTTTGGTAGCTTAAACTTATTGTATGTGCGCTTATCTGGCACTAAAAAAAAAATTCAGTATACTTTTTGGGATAATCTATGGTTCGCTGCTAGATTTTTGGTTCCACTGGTTTAGATACTTGAAATCTCCAGCTGCCTGACTTACTTTATTTGGTTAACAGACCTTGCTGTGTGTATTTGACCTCATTAAATGTAGGATGTTTGCAATAAATCCTACTGAATATAGAGTAGATAAGATCATTGCATACCCCCAAAAGCTCTCCTAATATGCCATGAAAATATTATTTTCATTAATATGAAAAATTCTGCTGCAGAATGTATTTTGGAAAGAAAAAAAGATCTTTTCCTCATGGCTTACTTAAAGTTATTACGGTATTCTTTGAAGGCCATCACAGTACGGCTTAGAATTAATCAACAAACTGTTCCTAAATGCTGTTTGCCAGGAATAATCAAACAGGCATATGTTCAACACTCAGGAAACATTTTAGAGGATTAAAAGTCACAGCATGGAGAGGAATATGAAATCCTAAACCTTCCCCTGCCCTCAGACGAGCAGACAGGCACATCATGAGCAGCTGAATCAGACTTCAGGAACTGCTTTCACAAACTATGAAAATGTCTGGCAAGATAAAATGTACCCTCCGCTGGAAGAAAATTATTCAGTGGTCACATGATGTCCCATGGCCATAGCTTTAAAACAGACTTTCAGAAACATATTCGACATGTGTTGGTGATCACACAGATGAAAGCATGCATTGTACAGATGGGAATTCCAGTGTCTTTGTGCAGGGCCTTCAGGACTTATGAAAGAGAGCATTTACAGTGTACTTTTAGGACAACCGCGGGAAAAAAGTGCCTTTATCAGTCAGTACAGTAGTTATGAAAGCCTTGTTTTCCTGAACATACTGAAGTATTCACATGTACACATATGGTATTGGAGACTAATTCATCTGTCCCTTGATGCATTCCTCATCACTGAAACAGAAAAACAAAACAGAAGAAAATGGAAAAGAGTGCTGTGGAAAGAAAAGCCCCATTTTATTCAGTCTTAAGCATGACAAAGATAAAAAATGGTCAGGGTCAGTCTTTGAATGATTTTTTGCAGGCCCTTTGGGCTTGAAGTCCCCTAAGGTATTTTACCAAGCTTTATGACTGGGTAAAACAACCCTAGATATTTACTTTGTATATCATGAAGGGATTTTAAAAAGCATGTGTAAGACAAGGAAAACTGCACTTTTTTCCTTTTTTTCCTGCAAATTTGTTTTTTTAAAAAAGGGGGGAAGGATGTGTTTCAGTCTTTTAAATAACCTCAGTTATAGACGTTGTTTCATTTTCTCTGAATTTGTATATCCTGACTACTTCTTTTAGGGGAGGCCAGTTAAACCTCAAAGCAGACAAACAGTTTTCTTAAGATTGACTGTAGCTTCAGATTGACATTCCTTAATGAGCCTAAGCCTCAAATCCTGTCTTGCTGAAAACAGTCTAGGTTCACCAAGGTTTCTAATCTTTCAGTTCAACTTTTAGATGTATAACAAACCCTCAGACCAGGCAAGTAGTCAAAATAAGCAAAAATCTTTCTGGATTTTTTCAGTGTGTTCTCTGGAAACACATAAATCTCAATGTAGGTTTTACCAGGCATATTTTCCCTTGGATCTAACCTAACCTGCTGATTTTTCTCATGAAGCTCTGTATTTGTATAAAGGCATGGACGTTTATGCAGATACATTTGTTCATTAAGCTCATAAAATCTTTGTATGATCCAGGCAGATCTGTATTATGAATACGAACATAAAAATAGGATGAAATAGACTATTTTGCATTAGGGGCCTATTTGTGACTGTGAATTTAAAGAACTACTCACATTTTAGTAAATTATAAAATGTTTTAGCCATGTATATTTTGTAAGAACACAGGTAGGTTTTCAGTTGTGTTAAATCAGCTCTTTGGTGATATAAGCGGGGTATAGCGAAGCTGTGAATTGTATCTATAGAATTAATGTTACAGTTAAGGCTCCCTTCCTTTGCAAATATTCTCAGTTTCCAGGATGAATTTATGAGTTGATTTATGTACATTTCTCAAAAGTAAGACTACTTAAATGCCTTTAAAATTAATGGTACAATTTGAGACAGGACCAACTGTCAACTGAGATAGGTGGATTACATCAGAGATTAAATTGGCCTACTGTTAAAGTTATTAATGTTGGCCCAGAGACCAAAATTTTAACCCAGTCCTCATTCAGTCATAATTCCCATTGACCTTTGTCAGGTTTTTGCTTGCAGAAGTGAATAAAAAATGAGAGCTTGGCTCCTTAAGCTGTATGTTATTAAAATAAAATTATTGACCTTTCTGGTAGATGATCACAGTGGCAAAGTCAGGTTTCTTGCCAGGTTGGCTGGCTCCAAGATTAAACTTTGAGGATTTATAATTATAGTAAAAATTAGTTTTGCCATAGCATTCAGGCAAGGAAGTAAAACAGTTTAAGGCAAATGCTTTCAGTAGGTGCAGTCATTCCTGTAGAGATCAGAGATTTCCTCTGACTCTCTTTTCTATATCCCACAGGTAATAAATTCCACCTGGATGTATGGCAGCAGTAGTGATGTTCAGTGTCCCAAACAGTCATCCACCCAATGTAGACACTTTGCTCTAGCATGCATATCTTGATCTCTGCTTCTTGGGTAATGCCATCACAAATTACAATGGACCATTTAATTGTGTAATTTCATTGATCAGATTTACCACTGCCGTCTGTTGTCGCTAATACCTGTAATTATGTTTGGACTTAATGAAAAGACCACAGCAAAATGTCTGAGGAGCCCTATAACCTGGTTTTCCACATTCCTGGCCTTTTGTTTGTTCCAGGATTTGTAACATGGTAATTGATAATGATAGGTGGTAGATGAGATAAGTGGTTTTACTGTAATGCCAGGAAATTAGTTTACTTGCACTCATGGCCAGAAGTGTATTTCATCCCACCGCCTTATAGGTATTTGCTAAGGAATGAAAAAAAAACCCACAAAAAAACCAAACCAAAACAAAAAAACCACCAACAAACGAGGAGAGAAATTCTGCAGCTCTATTCCCAGCAAAATTTCACTTCTCTTTGTCTAGGTCCAGCTTTAGCAAGTTGCTTGGTAAGACGTGAGCCAGGATAATAACTGGCAGAAGTCAAAAACTGAGGCAAATAGGCAGCTGGTGCAATTTGGCAGTATTGTTTTATCTGTGCTATGATTTCCTCATAAATAGCACTTCTACAATTTTAGTTGTACTTTCAGTATTAATGCCTGTATTAACATGGCTCTGGTGATTTTTTTTTTTTTAATGTAGTTTACAACATTTCTAAGATACATTACAGGGTCGAAGTATTCATTTCACATCTATGGTAAAGATCATATTTGCGATAAGCAGTAAAGGAGGAGGACAGAGCAGAGTCCTTTCAGTCGGAAGACATTTTTCATTCGTTTAACTTCAGTTATATCCCTCCAAATGGCAATCCAGTGTAATCCTGGGACATAATTTGTAACATATCCTTCTGGGAGCTGACCAGATTAACATCGATTTTTCAATTCTGGATGTTGCCAAAATTTTGCATGAAGCTGAAATACCCAAGCTTCAGTATCATCAGAGAGGCTGCAAAATGTTCACGGTGAACACACCTTTTGTGTGTTAGTGAGGAAAAACAAAGTGTTATGGCTTTGGAAAAAGAATTTTCTAGGAAGTCACTAAAACAGGTCACAAATTAAATGGAAGACTAATATTTGAGAAGACAAAGGACTGGTGAAGGGTAATTGCACAGCCAGTGTTTCCTCTTTGGAAGAAGCACTTCAGTGTGTCAGTAAGACTTGTGGCAACATCTGCTGAGCACATCTTGATGCCGTGTTTGATAGCCACTCATTTTTACAAGGCATAACAATTTCTGAAACATATCTGAGGCTACAGTGCTGTGAGCAGAGGAGAAATCTATCCGTTTCTTGACACCAAAAAGAGGTAGATTTGTTCTTCCTTCTGTTTCTGCTGCTCTTTCCACCCTTCCCTGGTCTTTGCTGATTAGTTTTCAGCAGGGTTAAGAAGCTGAATGGTTTCAAGGAAGGGTCCAGACAGCTTTAGATACTTGCCTGTATGGGCCTTGTAGCAAAATGGAATGCATGAAGATTGAGTGGAGCCTCTTTCTTCGAGCAAAAAATGTGTTATTAGAGTCACTAACTGCATTTTGTGGATCCTAAGAGGTGGTGGTAATGGAAATATTCTGGATCTCTTACACTGATATCAAGATGCAATGTTAAGGTCAGCATGGGCTGGTATGGAAAAAGTATTGGACCTGTGTCTGAATGCCATCTGTGCCATTGTGCCCTGGACCTACGCATCCAATTTTCTAAACTGCACACAATCACTAACTAGCTTACCATATAGAAATGATGTGTTTACATGTAAACCACGCTAAAAGGCATGTTCTGAAACTGCAGGAGATAGATAGATCCAGAAGGCTAGGTGGTGGCACCAAAGTGCTGAACACTGAAGCATCTGTATGAGGTAGTTGAGAGACAGGTTAAAACGGAATTGCTCCAAGAAAATGAGCAGAACTGAAAATGCCTAGGTTACTGAAATATCAAACAAATACTCTATCTTTGGTTTTATATGTAATGTGCTTGGTTATTCTGATATGTGGTGATGTTGTCAGTCTAGTAACTGGTCAGTTGTCCTCCTTCTCCTGCTCATTTTCACAGCAGACTTTCTGAAATCCAACAAGGTAGAGGAACAAGTATATCACAGTTTCAAGAAGAAACATTTTGAGAATCGTTCTGCATGGAAATGTTATGATCAGACATCCAAATAAACATTTTCAGACTTTTTTTTTTTCTAAGAGAGTTGGAAGGATGTTAGGAAATGAGTAATTCTCAGAATAGGCAGGAATTTACTTTAGGAACTTACTCATTGCTGGATGCTAGAGAAGTACTGGCATGTTCATTATTCCCTGGGCATTGGCACTACTCAGTAGATGTCCGTGTGATTAACGGAATGAGCCTTGTCCAGACGATGAAGAGTGTTAACAAGACCTTTGCAGAGCTTGTGGAAAGTGCCTGGTTATTTGAGTTACACAGAAGTGCAGAAAGCTGAAGAATTTTTGTAGCTGTTGACATTTCTTGGGAGATGTCCATAAAAAATGCTGGAGGTGGAAGAGGATGTCTGATGCATCTAATGTGCAGTTCTACTCTTTAAATTAATGTAAGACAGCTAACAAAGGAAGAAAAACCATGTTTGAGTCTAACAAGTTACACTTGAGTAATAAAGGACAGAGCGTCATTTGGTATGGGGACAAATCATGCGCACTCAAATCTAGCTTGGACTTTGCAAAATGCTTGTGTTCCTGTCAAACCAATAAATGCATGTGCATTAGTAATAGACTCTACTACTTGTGTGCAAGTTAAAAAGCTGTATCAAAAAAACAAGCTAGTGAAGAAGGCAGTTTAACTTATTTATAGCAAAGAAAGTCAGGGATATGAGTAAGAGACAGAGAAAGAGAATTCTAATATTGCTAGAAATTAGTATGCCCTATAGTACATCTTTCAGTATGATTCTGCAAAGAAAATAGCACATTCCTTGTTTATGATTACTTCAGACAAGTAATAAATTTATTTTAGCCTTTTAGCTTTGTTAAAATTTTTTTTGGCTGATAAATCTGTTATAATAAAAAAAATGTATATTACTTTGTGGGAGTGATATATATAGTGCACTCTGTCATCTAAACTAAGTCAATTGACAGAGGTTTTCAAAATTTATTCCTATATTTCTGCTATCTGAGGTCATACGATTAACTTTCTTTTTTATGCTGGACACCTCAGTATAACCTGGACCTACCCTTGTTAATATACAACTCAGACTGTTCATTTAATATGTTTAACTGAATGTTAAATGTTTTGTAAAGAGAACCTGGAAAAAAGTGGGAGCATTATATCACTTTTTAACAACCCGTCTATGTCTCTGAAAAGACTGACATCAGAGGAAGCCAGTTTGGGAACGTACTTCAATACATCTTATGCTTCTGGCAGTGCTGAAAGTCAGAGGACTTGAATTTTAAACATCATTCTTTCTGCTAATGATTTCATGGGTTTATATATTGATTTCTTTACAGTCTCTTTTTCTTTAACTTTCTTATTTTTTTAATTAGGCATAGGTAGAGGATGGACGAAATATATGTATTATTTTATTGGTTAGTAGCTAGAATTATTTTGATCTATGAAATCTATGGTTAAAAATACCAGAACAAAGTTTTAGACTACTCTTTAAAACGTGCAAAACTTCATAGATCCACATGTAATTATGTTTTCCTTCCATTCTTCTGAAAGAGTTTAGCAAAATTGGACTATTAGGTAAGCTTACTTTTTCTTTAAAGATGGTAACTTACGTTTAGAAAAATAACCCACCGAAATCCAGGGCAAATTTCAAGATGCATTGCATTTAAAGAACAGCCTACATGCTAGGGGTGTCTTTGCTTTTTTAAAGCTTTGAATTGTTTTTTATTGTATAGCTATGTCCTCAGAGAGCTAAGATTTACAGCCCTCATTAATGTAATTTATAAGACTAAACGACAAGCATACTAAAGGATCTGCAGCTGATCTAGTCAGCAACATACAGATAATTCAGATTTGTCCAACCTGGTCTTGTCAAGTCACGCAAAACAAAATCAATCAGTGAACAGAAGGAGTGGGAGTACTTAAGCTGAACAAGAGTCTGTTTCCTGCTAAGGGACTGGGGCTGGGCAGCCTGTGCCCTTTTTGCATTTCAGAGAAAATACTGCAGGAAGTGATTTTTTTTTTTTTTTTTTTTTTTAAGTATTGAAAAAACTACTGACATTCTCTGTGAAATCCCCTTCTCGCTTTCATCTGTGATGTCTTGAAAAGTGGCATGACGGCAGTGCTCAGGAATAGCTTTCTCAAAGGGAGTCCAAGTCAGAAAATTGCTATGGGCCAGAGAATCACATTTCCATCTCACAGCCACTAATAATAACCTACAAAAGTATTCACGCTCAGTTTTAAATGACCTCTTGGTGTTTGCTGCTGCCACTGAAATTAGCCATCAGTCAATACAACTGGTATGTTCCCTTCAACTGAGAACCAGCTGTGAGTGTGAGGCACATGTGCCCTGGGTGAGGAGAAGAAAGTCGAGTCCTTGAGCAGGGGACCTGATCACCCAAGCTGCAGCTTCCTCCCCACCTTTACTTCCCATTTGGCTGCACGTGCATCACCAAATAACGCAATTTCAAGACTTAGGTTGAGCTGGGGTTGGAGATGATGGAAAGTTATTTCTGCTACATAGCTGTACCGACATTGGGCTCTGCACTTCACCGAGCAGGGCCTGCTTGTGAGCAGCCTTCCTTGAAAATTGCAGAGAATACACCAACTTCACGTCCGATAACAGCTACTGAAAAGCTGTCCTCTCGCTGAAAGGACAACGGAGAACCAACAGCCCTAGACTTTCTGCCTTGCGTTGTGTGTTAGCCGATAGCTCTAACGTAATGTGTGTCAAGGTACCTAGTGTCATGAACTAGTCAGAGACATGTGAGCCTATTTGTGAACAGTTCATTGAACAAGGAACTGTTTTTTACTTTTTTAGCCTTGTTTTCATGCTTGTCTGGAGTGATATACAGTAAGGTGTTTTCGGTTGAGGAGTTTTTAATTTTTTTAGTAACAAAACCTAGTTTGTTCTAAGTAAAAGCAGAAGTCAAATCCTCCAGTTAGTGGACAGAAGTAATGCACTACAATTTACATCTTGTTTCATAAAGATTAAATAAGCAAATTCCTAATATTGTGTTTACGTCCTGGCACAGCAAAGAGAAGTAGAAAAGAGTACAACATGTTCATGAACAAACGCTTGGCTCCCTTTGCCGGTGGCTCATTAGAATGCTGTGTAACCAGACTCTGTACAGGTGGACAGTTAAAAGCCAATAATTTTAATTAGTGCTTTTTTAGATCTATGTACCCAAGGATCTCTAGGAGCTTGACCTTGGGCCAGAAACCAGTCTAATGTTTTAAGTCATTGTGAGCCTGCTAAGATGCTTGTCTTGCTAGTGACTAATTTATGATTCATTCTCTCCTTAGTTAGTCATAGTATTGCAAGTTTCCATAGTGTGCAGTTGCAACTAAGAGAAGGAGGAACTAGGGCAGAGAAAAAGCTCGGGATGAGAACTAAAATGGGAAAGATTTATTATTGTACAATATGGCCTGAAATGAAAAAGAAACTAACTAACCAGACTTGTTTATAGTCTAATGTGGGGTTCAGCAAGGTAGACTGTAAGGAATTGTTGGGGTTCCATGGACTCATTGTGTATTTCTAAATTAACTTTAGATATTGAGGAAAAAAAAAAAAATTAAAAATCCACCCAAAACATTGGTTATCATGAACAGCTCACTCAGTGGATCTTTGCTCAGTGTACCATAGATCAAATGGCAAACTGTCTTTGCATAGCCCTAGCCATGTTTTGTGAACTGGGCTGATCCTTTACGTAGGTTAGTTTGGTTGGGTTTGGTGATGGTCTTACCAAAATATCTGGGA
This sequence comes from Phaethon lepturus, assembly GCF_000687285.1. Classification (NCBI taxonomy): domain Eukaryota; kingdom Metazoa; phylum Chordata; class Aves; order Phaethontiformes; family Phaethontidae; genus Phaethon; species Phaethon lepturus. Next base: position 23,640 of record NW_010558279.1, on the reverse strand, counting down.
GAACTAGAAAAAGTTCAAGAGGAAGTAATAAAAATCTTTGGACTGATAGACCTAAGAGGAGGAATTTTGAAAGGGGAATGAGTGAAGAACAAAACATTTTAAAATAGTAAAGAGTAAAATCATACCTGAGCGTAACATATGATGAGAGGACATGAAGGTTTAGAAGTTTCACATTTGAAACTGGTCTAAAAACGCTTCATGTGCTCAAAAACTGAGACATCAAGTAAGTGACAATAATATGGTTTAATCTAACTGTTGCTGCCTTAGACCTTCCTTCTTAGGCTATGCATTTTAGAGATAGTATTATATTCTTATCCATTGCAGCAGAACAGTATGTCATGTTAACGCATTCAGTGCTTTAGTTAGACATATCCTGGGGTCCCATTTAAATAACCAAAAGCCTGCAACCAAAAAGATACTTTCTTTCTGTATAAACTGAAGAAGTTCATAGAAGAGACCAGGGCAGAAATGGCTACACGATCCATTTGTGTCCATCCACTTTCATCATAACACCACCCACAATGACAACTACAAACCATGTAATCTCAAGCAGCCTTCTGCAGGTCTAGGGATACATTTTTCCACTGAAATGACAGTAAAGACTAGGTGGTTGACTTAAATTCACTTTAGAATTTAATGGCCTATAAAACCAAAACCCCACTGTCACAGGTTCTTTGGAGCAGATTTTATAGCATTTGAGATGCAGATCTGCACTTTACCATTGCCTAAGTGAAGGCACGCTTGGAAAATTGGACCAGTTTTTGTCTGAAGAACCTATTGTCACCTTTCTTTTTATTTTTATGTCAGAAGACAGCTAGTTTCAACACTGCCAGTTTATGAGCATACACTAGAAACGGAACAGAACAAGCTGCAAGCATTTTGGTTGAAAGGCTTTTGTTGACTACATGATTAGAAGTGCCAACAGCTCTTCAAGTGGATAGCAACCAACACTGAACCTCAAAAAATTCAGACTGTTCAGTTCAGATAAGCATCCAAAAATTAGTCTGCTTAACCAAAACTTGTCCAAACCTCTTTGGTCTGGAAATCAGGTTGGAAATGTTACATGATCAGACTTCCTTATGAGTTTTCCATAAGAAAAATTTCCTCATTTCCTTTTGCCAGCAAAGAGATATCATGAGAACCACTTCTTATAGCGTGGTGTGTCTGCAATTACAGTTCTGCTCTTGGCTGAAAAAACACCCCAAGAGTTAACCAAGCCTGTTTTGAACTTGTGCAGGGAATGGATTTGATGCAAAGTTCATTCCTAATAATTACATAGGAGAGATAAACCATGTACTCTTATATAATAAAATATGCACATTATTAATTCCTTTGCAAGATTTTAAAGCCACTTCCTTTCTTCTTGTGGGACTAAATCAAACAGTTTCACTTTAAATCTGAACTTGGACCGAAATTGAGTTCACTTGTAAGTGAACTTCAGATTAAGTCTACCGGTAGAGAAATTGCTAATACAACACAATTGTTTCTACTCCTCCCTTTTCAATGCCTTTCAGTGTATAGTCATATTTTGATCTATATTCCACATGATTCTTTTTATGAAAACCAAAAAGACAACCGTTTTCCACAGTTTTTCTGTGAATTAGGCTAGGAAAGCTGGCCAATGTTGGGAAAATGTATCTGAAAAAGATATCAAGTGGTATGTAGTTAATAAAAATATGTTAAACATACAGGAGCCAGTTAAGTCCTAAAGAAGGCACAAAAGCTTGCAAAATAAGAACAATTGAAAATAAAGCTGCGTATACTACATCACTAGGATAGGAGAAATAACACCTCAGATCCTGAAGTCAGTGTCACTGGTTACTGTTTCGTCTGCTGAGAGTTAAGATGTAGAACTAGGGCATTAAATCTTACAGACTCGGTTCCTGTGACTCCTTTTTATTGGACTCAAACATTTCAAATGATAGGAACTTAACGGACAAATTGTGAAGTGAGTTGTTGGCATCAGATATCCATTGGAGTGGCTATAATAACTCACACGGTTGCAAGCAGTTTCGTGTGGGCCAGTGGTACTCGTATAGCCACTTGGAAGTTCAGTACCATCTGCAATTCAAATCTTGTTTCTTCTACCAACTAAAAATCAAAGGTTTTACAATAACTAAAGGTAATGTTAATCTATAAAGGTATGAAAATTTAGCTTCAAAAATAGAAAAAATGGCCATTATCAAATAAAGAACTTCTGGCAGACATAGTGCTAAATCAGAGTAAAAAAGTTGAGTTTTTTACATTCAAGTGTCAAATAACTTATCTGTGACAAAGATAGAGGAACAGAACGCTGGAAAGGAGCCTTTGCTCTTTACCCATCAGCAGCTTTTCCCGTACAAACTTGCCTACCTTGTTCTGTTTGCCCTTCAAGGTGAATAAAAAAGGCTTCCACAGGTTGGTTGTGTAATGTGCTTTCAGTCAAAAAAAGGGTCTTCGGAAGTGCCCAAGTACAGATTTTCCAAAAGTTTTGAGGTGACTGAGGTGCCATTTACAGGATAAATGTTAGCATAAAAATAGTTTTAAACACCTTCACATTCAGTTCCTTTGAAAATTGGAAGTCAGCTCCTACAAAATTTTTGTATTTTTCAGAATTTTACCTATATAGATAAATAGTTGGTTTCATTTGTTCAACTCCGGGTCTCCATTTTCTTTGTTGTTTCATTTTAATTCCACATATTCCTAAGAATGCACATGAGTATTATTTATACTCGACGTAGGTCTCACCAGCTGTTTTGTTTCTCATCGCCTTCTGTAAAAGGGAAACATCAGGCATATTTTATAGTTTACATTTTTTGTTACCACTAGTCTGAATAATAGCTGATAGACACATGCTCTGGAATTTGTCAGGAAAGGGATTCATCTTTTATTTCAACTGATTTCTGATGAAATTTCCCACAGAAGAAACCACAATGTCAGGTTAGGAAAACAACTCTGCTTTAAAAAAAAAAAAAAAAAAATCAAGAGAGAGTCAGACATTGAGAAATGTAGTTATTTCTCCAACATCTCTCTCATCATGTAGTTTCTTTCTGGTTCTATCATACTCAATTCTTTGAGGTTTTTCTCTGAATTGTTACTTGCAGTACCCTGAGCTGCTTCTACTTTCAAAGCAGAAAATCATCTTGAAAAGAACCATAGTTAATTAAAAGAACTAATAATCCGAAGTAGTCTTGAACACACAGGGTGTTGGATTAGATCAATAGGTTGTCAAACCATGACTTTATTCTTCACTCCTTCTCCACTGTTTGTGAATGGATGCTGTATGTACGGAGAGGAGGGAGCACAAGAATTAGCCAGTGTGCAGTATGCTGCCTCCGAAAATGAAACTGTTTTAAACTAGACGTAATAAACTCACTCTGTTTTGCTCTTACGCTCATCTTTTTTTAATTATTGGTGAAATGCATTCAGGCTTAAATCTTAGGTAGCAAGGAAAGGAAGATTTTCTCCAGGCACAAGTGTTGTGAATGTAGGTTGATTTCTGAGACTCCTCAAAAACAAGAAGCCGGGCTTCGCCTGGGGTAGGCACGAGGCTAAGGCAGTGTCATGTTAGGGAGCTGGGTGCTGGTAAGGCAGAGGTAATTTAGGCCTCCAAGGGTGAGTAAGTTAATCTAAGGACTTTTCTAGATTGTGCTGGGTGGCAAAAGAATCCAAGGAAAATGCAAAGAATGGTTTAAGATGTGTTAACACCAATGCACCTTGCATATAGAGATAATGTATGGAATTCAAGGCAGATCCCACAGAGAGTGAAGTTCACATAAAGGTTCTTTGCTGTGTTCCCTGACTGATGTCAGAATTAAATTCTGCCTGGCCACCCCTGTAGGTGTGAATTTTCAGTATCTACTTTTGAATCTGCTCTTATGTTACTTCTATGTTGTGTTGCAATAAGTAAGAGCTCATTTTAACCCTAGTTTCCCCAAAATAAACATTCTTGACAAGAAGTTACACACGGTAGTGTAAGCAGTACGTAGAGCATGGAGTACATGTGAATATGCCTTTCTATAGCTTATTTCAATGGCTATGGCAACCTAAAAACTTGGAGAAAACTTCAAATGCGTTATTTCAGGAAAGAACATTGGTGTGCACTTGAAAATTACATCAGGCAGCAATAGTAATTTCAAGCACACTTTCCCTTCTGGGAAAGTACATCAAAGAGCAAGGGTACCATTCTCTTGTGTCATTTCCTTCAATAACAAAGGAAGGGCTGACCCTGGTTATTTGGATTATGTTAGTCAAAACTAAAAAAAAGTGTATTAATCAGCTCTGCATCTTGATAGAGCCTTTTTGCCATGCAATTGTTCCTTAAAGGAACTGTGAATAAGGGAGAAGAGGCTGGAAACTTAACTACAGAATGTGATCAGGTTAAAATGTGACTGATCAGACTAAAAATCACTGGCAGGTACAAAAAGAAATATGTTTAAACTTTCTGGCTCTTTTACTAGATGTAATCCCACTGTCCTGTGAATAGGGAGAGTTAATTAAATAGTCTGCTAGTCCCTGGTAAGAATCTTTTCTAAAAGGTGAAGTGAGAGAAAGAAGAGGCATGAATCTGAAGAGCTAATGCCAATTTCATCATTGTTCCTCGTGGTTCTGATGATTACATGATTAATGCCAGTAGCATGACTTTCATTCTTAAATAGATGTTTATAATACATGTTTGCATATGCATTCCTCCCTTAAAAAAAAAACTAAAAACCTAGTATGCAGCATAATGACATGACCACTTTTTTTTCAGGAGAAAGGCAAAGCTCAGTGTAGAGCCAACTCCACCAAACTTGGGGAAGTTTAGAAGCAGCTAAGAAACAGAGTGACATAGCACGATCCCATCATTCTGAAATATAGTATCTTGGCCACTAAATACAATTAAAATTAAAACTATAAATTACTCTTACTTCCTGTACAGAGTCCAGGTTGCTCAACCATATACACCTGAATAATTGTAATGGACTGAACTTGGGCCATTTATGTGCGTTATGATGAAGCATGGAAATAACAGCGACAAAACCAGATCCGCTAAATGTAAGTAAATCTTACCTTAACAGCAAGAGATGTAAATTCAACTATATACAATTCCTCATCTACAAATCATGCTCCTTCCTCCCATTCTGCACTGCTTGGTCTCCATAAAGGAAAATCTGCCAGGCTTGGCGTGTCTGCACTCTCTGTGTATATGACAGCCATGCCATGCAGTGGGTAATTTCACAGAGGTCCTCTAGATACCATCAGAACACTAAGACTACTTCCACTTCAGCATGTTTACCGTGAGATCTAAATTTTTTTCCATTGTGATACTGAAATAGGAGGAAAGGAAATATATGATGTAGTTGCCTGTAGTATAAGTGTATTGGATTCTAATACCCAGGAGTCCTTTCCAGGCCCCCAAACCCCAATTCGTTGTTGTTAAAGAAAAGAACATTTCTTATTATTATTATTCTGAATTCATTCTGGCATGTTCAAGGAGGTATATATTCCTTTCTTTATTGTGAGTCAGCAGAAAGACCTATGTCCATTTGAGACAGAGGGAAGAATGTCCCCTGTATGTGTGGATGATGATTCAGACACAACCAGCAGTTTTAGCAAACTTCTTCATCCCACTCGTGTAGAAATTAAGAGTACTGAAATTAGAAGAGAGGAGGCTGAATGGTATTCGTTCCTGGGAACTGTAGTTTTCTAATTATTCATGCTAGCTTGCAAGAGAGGATAAAGTATTTCACAATGAAAAACACAGGAGCACTGAAGAAAAAAAAATCTTCTTTGCCTCAAAAGACTATCTTGATTTTTTTTTTTCTGTTAACAATTTAAATTATAGCATTTTTAACTTTCTTGTCAAATTCTGTGACATGGGAAAAAAGTGCAACTTATAAGCTATTCTGTAGCATACAGGAATAATGAAACTTTATTGCAGGATATCTGAGACAGGCATGTGACTAAGCCTGGAGCTCTTGAATCCACCTCCAGTATTATTAGTTATGAGTTATAAATAAAAGCTTGTGACACATTTCACGGATAAGCAATTCTGGGGATAAAAGCTTAGCTATGACAGTGTGAACATTCAGTAGCTCCTGAAATGCTGCTTTAAATTTAGAAATCAAGGTTTCTCACGCAAGTACAAGTGAAGTTGGGTAGAATTTGTAGGATGTGGTAGGACATAGGCAGGATGAAATGTCCACTATTTGCACTGAGATACTTCCAGAGAGACTCTGCAGGAGGGGCGTACAGAGGCCTGATGGTTTAACTCATTTCATTTCCATGAAATCTGCTGCAGTATAAACCATTTGGAGTAACATTACCTGGAGGGACCTATAATGCTTATTTAGGATCTAGACTGAATCCAGGGTCACTATGGCTAAATGCTGTTCCAGGGTCATGATTGAAGCATCGTTTGAGGTCTTGTAAGAAATAAGATCAGTCAGTATCTAATGCAACATTGCTGTTGCACTGGAGAAGACTATCCAGGGCTGAAGAGGTGTGGGGAAAGCCCGGATGATGTGCTTCAACCTTAGCTGACCAGGGCTGACACTGGTGGGGTGAGACCTGTGTACTGAGAAGGAGTCTTGATTTTTACAAAGCTTTCCCAGTGGCTGCTAGTATCGGAATGACTTCCAACACTGCCACTGTCACCTTCTGCAAGCATCTGTTCTGCTTGTTAAAAAAAAAAAAAAAAAAAGACCAGTTCAAATGAAATTAATTGCTGTTGGTGGCTGGAACTGAAAGTGAGGGTGAACTTTCAACATCAGCTCTGCTTTTTTGGCTGGGACCCATTTTTATTCCCACTGGGAACAGTTTCAGTGGAGAAAAAAGATTAAAAGGCTAGACAGGCAAAGCAAAAGGCGTATCTAGGGCCCTGTTCCACTGGGTGTGTTTGATGGGCAGTACTTTAAAGATAATGGCAGTAGTTCAGTTTTCTTGGCATCTTCATTTCTTGTAGGAAGGACCCTGCTAACAACTTGGTAACACAACTTTACAGGCATGGAAGATAGGCAGAGGGTATAAAATGCTAAAACAGTCTGAAAAATGAATTTATCCTTCCTCAAAGAGAAAAATCCACAACCTTGTGATTTGGTGCTGGTTTTTCCTTTTTCTTTTTTTGCTTTCAACTTTGCGGCAATGCCAAGTGGCAAACAGGATTTAAAAGAACTGACTAAGGCTGTTTGCACAGGTGCAAATTCTCTGCTGTCCTTTAACTTTTCAAAATTTCAAAAATGCAGGCGCTCAGTGCAAATAGAAGCACAGGAAAAAATTCTGTGTTTGGAGTATTCCACAGCAGTTACAAACAAAAGAGGAACTTCTGCAGTCACTGATTTTTTTTTTCATATGCATAAATTCAGATTGAAAACTGGGCAGCAATTCACTACAGCCTGTAGTTCAGTTTCTTTTTCCATTCATTCTTTTCATTGAATCCAACTTAGTACTCCCTGGGATAGAGAATTATGAGGCATATTAGAATGAGGCTATCATGTCAGTTTGGACTTATGGGTACTGAATAAATATTAATGATAATTCATAGGACTTTGGTTTTACCTTTCATGTCCAAACTCCATGAAGGAAGGTGTGGCAATGATTTGCCTTTTTTTTCTCTGTGTAATGTTACTGTTTTAGTTTTTTATTTTGACCATCGAATCAGGATCCTATTTTACAAATGCATGATGTAAAAATACATCAACAAAAAGTAGCCTCTGTTGAAGGCATAATTTTTTTTACATGTTATCATATTTATTAATGATGGTAGTCCCCATATGAAGTAGTTCCCACCAAGTGGAATGTTAATGTTTTATTTATGTTCCTTGATATTAGAATCAGAGAGAGAAAAAATAGTAATTCTTTTTCTCAGAGTCTTTTGTTGATTTGACATTTGTATTTGTTCCAATTGAAGAAATAGAAGGAAAACACTTGGAATATTCTATTAATGGGGACAGAGCTCTTGCACAGTTTTGGGGAAGGACAGCTGATCTCCAGACCCTGCAAATCCAGGTTCCCAGCAGCCTGCTATGTGGGCTGCCAACAAGCTGCATGAGGTAGCCAACAAGAACCCAAGTTTTAAAACCTGCCTGGCAGCAAGGCTCATATTGGAGCTTGCCTAGGACCTGTCAGCCCGTCTTTGAAATTAAACTGCGTCTATGAAAAGTTCTAATTTGGCCAAATCATCAGATTCCAATGAAACACTTTTTGGTAAGAATTTTTCCAACCTGTTCTAATTAAAAGGAAACTAAATCACCACAGCCACTGTTGTGCCTGTTCAAGTTCCCAGCTGTAGTTGTTTCCAGTGTTCCATTTTGAAATGATATGTAGATATGTATGTAGGTCCACAACATATTCCTGAATCCAGGAAGCCGCTCTTTCCAGCCAGGAAAAAAAAAAAAAAAAAAAGAAAAAAGAAAAAAAGCCAGAGTCCATGGCCAGACTGTTTATAGGTCTATCACCTCATGATTTTTCTCTGAGGAAGGTTTTTGGTTTTTTGTAAAAGTATTTCTTTCTACACAATTTATTTCCAAGAGATATTGTGTCCTGATGAAGAGTTTTAAAAAGGTCATGCAAACTATACTGTTCAGGCTGTCCAAAAAAGATTGCTATTAAATATGCTTTAAACTTAATATTCTCTGGAAGATTAACTGACTTCTAAATGACATTTTGACAGATTATTTTAGCTATGAGGGGTTATGTATATGTGTTGAATTTTAAAGTCTGCCTGTTAACTCTCAAAGTGAATTGAAATGAGTAATTTATTTTGCTGATATTTAGTATGTTATGTCATTTCTGAAATACAGAGATCTTCACCCGGGGAATATAAAAGATACTGTAGAACCAGCAGCACTTAGAGCTCCACACAGAGCCACTCCCTTTGGACTAGGATATCACAGGAAACTTCCAAAATACAAAGACAGATTTTAAAAAGTGCACGCTGAGTTCTTTAGAAAATCTGCTTGTACATACCAAAAGACTGATGGGTGCCAGGCATTTTGTAAATCACGTTCATTAGATACTTAATTGTAAATGGAGTTTTTCCAAGAAGCTTGTTCACTGTAACACTGACACTATGATGACAAGATCCAAAACAGAAACATCATCTCGATCAATTGGCTATATTTCCTAGACAGGAACCGACCTATTTCTTTATGTATTTGCTTTCTTGGCTCCTGCATTATAGCTCTGGCCAGGTGAAGGACCCCCGTGTAAGGGGTAGTCTGTATGCAGTGTGTCTTTCTGCACAGAGAGCAGGGCCTGTGTTAATAGCTGTGGCTTCAGGTACTCCACATCTCGTCATTCTGTGAGTCCTTTTACTTGTGCAGAGTCTTGTGCAAGATCAGTCTTGTCTGATCTTTGTGGGTATGACAACACACATTGGCTGGCATAACCCTGGAAATTATTTTTAGATCCCTGCTCCGGATCTAAAATAATTAGATAGGAAGAGGAAGCTCAGCAAAAGGAGGATAGTCATTGAAGCGACATCGGTTTCCACACGTGGTGGAAGTTGTAGTCTTGCAGGGTCCAGGAAGAGGACCTCCTTGAGTGGGCTCAGGGACTGAGTTTTCTGCTAGAGAACTCTGTACAAGAGCTCACATGTAAGGGTCTTACACACTTTTGTTATGCATGCTTCAGTGGCATGTAATTTAGAAGAAAAATGAACTTGTTCTTTTTAGTTTTGGGGGTTTCTTGTAATTATTTTATTTTGGCTTCTCTCTACTTGGCTCCTGCACATGTGGCACAGTGAAGAAGTTCTTCTGAGACCCCCTTGCCTCACAAAATGTCCTGGAGGTTATCCTGTGCCTGATGTAATAACAGCCAGCTGACTGACAGCAACTACCAGTTCCAGATCATGCATCTGTCTGCTTAGCAATGGCTGAGGAGTGCACAGCTGGTGTGCATGGGAAGAGCTGGCCTACGTCCTAATTACTCTGTGAGAGAAAGGACCAACCATTGGGATTTGCCCAAGCCTCACTTTATCCGTGATGAGCTGTAATACTAACCATTTTTGAGTGAGTCACTACCAAAACCTTCTGGGAAATAGGCATTTCAGAGGTGAAGCTGGACGGGCTGCATAATCTGTGGTATTCTGGGGAGTAATTTGTAAATGTTACTATATGGAGCTGCATGAATATACTTTGCCAATATTGGTGGTCATCATAAGCTAGCTAAAAGTTTCTTGTCCATTCCTGAACATGATGGACCATCCATTCAGTATGTGTCTGAACAAAAACAACACTCGAGCATTAGTGGGTGTCACAACTCTGTAGCTACAGTGCATCTTTCTGACTCTGTTAAATTGGTCTAGTGTTTATGGCTAACATGGGAGCTGTAAAAACATCTGACAGAAATCTCACAGCCAGAGCACTTACAATGGGAAAGCTTGGTCCTATGATTATCTGGCCCACCCAAAAACAATGATGGGAGATAGATAACACTGCTGACACGCAACTGAGTCTTCTCTTCTAACAGACCCTTTGAGACCCAAAATATCTCAGATCAAGATTCTGTCATGATAACAACCTGAGTGAAGTAAAAAAACATCTCAGAGGTCTCCACATTGTATAGGGCTGTTGTTTTGTGCAAGCTAAAGACTGATGATGCATGATTGCTTGCCAGTGTGATACAAATATCCACGGGAGAAATGTGACTATTTAGCATGCTGTTTTTACTGGTGAGTAATATTTTTGAAGGCTCAGGAAATATGTAACCCAAATAAAAAGAAGTCATAACACTGTGGAAGGGATGATGGAGATGACCTATTTCCAACACAATCTGGTTTTGTGCAAAACTCGGATCCAGAGGAACCCAGCTGGGTTTTGTTCATACATAGCAACAGTCACGTGAGCTGACTGTATTTCGTGCAGTATTTTGTATTGCAAGGATAATACTTCACCATTTGCTGTATACTGGGGGCACTGAGGTCCTGCCTGCCAGGTAAACTGTATTCAGTTAGCATCATTATGACTTGTAATGGCTTCATTCAGTGTCAGATTTGCATGCCTTCACTAGCATTCCATACCCAGAACTGCAGGCATCTAGGAATGCTTTCCTAAAAAAGAACACTAGAGCACAGGTTTCATTTCTTTAATTAACTAATACATGACAACGGTGAGTAAAGAAGCTGGTGAGCCAATGTGAAAAGGAGGTTAAAAGCTGGTCCTTAGCCTGTGCCATGTTGGTAGAGAGCCTCAGCCTGCAGATGAACTTTTCAGATTAGAAAAAAAGGAATTGTTAGCAATCATCCAAGGTGCACTGCTTGCTTTTCCTCCTGTATTTCAGGATTAGTTTGGCCAGGCTCAGAAACTTTTTTTTTTCCTGGGAAAAAATTAGGGGCTCTCAGTAAGAATTCTGAGGTAAGTGCCGTCTGAAGTTTTGTTAAGCCCACTGCTTCAATGAGACATTAGAAGGAAAATATTTTGTTTTGTTGGTTTATTTTGGCTTTTCCTTGCTTGGATCTTTTACAGGGTTCCACAAAGGAGTGTGTAGGATGGGCAGCGTGCAAGGTTTGCAGCCTGTACCATCCTTCAGTCCCAAAGAGCTAGGTTAGAAAAAGTATAAAGGTATTCTCTGCTGAATGCCTGGCAAATGATGGAGAAAGGAGGGAGAAGAAGAGGAGAGGCTTTTGTCTAGGGAGAGAATCTATCTGTAGCTGGACTCTCACATGAAATAATTTAGGACAAGAAATGAACTGTAGTGCTTCTGAACTGTGGTGCTTCTGGTTTTGAATTGTGGTGCTTCTGATGATGTGAGCCTGTAGCAGAGCTGGGAAATGGGCATTGCGCAGGCATTTTTGTAGCTTTTTCTTCCCCTGGAAAGGGAATGTAGGTCCATGACAATTTGTAAGACCTATTGATGAAGTTTTCCTCTTCACTGAGGCTCTTCTAAAAGGGGCTTTCAATTTTCTTACTTGGTTTTATAGATTTTAACAATGTATTGGGTATGTTTATAATATTAAAATAGCTGCTGTATACGGGGATAGAATCCAGGGAGAATGTTACTACAGTAGTCACTGCCAAATGTAGATGGGAGATAACATTTGAAACTGTTGTGAAACTGCCCTTACAGTCTCGCCATGTGGCTTAGACCCACTCTTGGACATGACCTATTACTTCTGGTTGAAATACATGTGAAAAATAGCAGACATCTTAAGCACTGAAAGAGATTCTCATCATTCTATGAATGGCTTGCTTTATGTAAATGTCTATAAGCAGCTTTATTTTGTTTATTTTGTGGATTAAACCTCAGTCAATCTGGCATCCACTTTGGCTTTGAGGAGGCATCCATGGCAGTCTACGGAAGGAATAGACAAGAAATGAAAAGGCAGTTTTTTGTAGTAATTCCAACATTACAGGAAGAGAACACTTAAAACTAGCCACATGTGGTACTCATGCACAGAAACTGAGACTCTGTGTACTTGGCAGTGTAGAAATGAGTAGAAAGAGAAAGCGAGCTGAAAAGATCACAGCTAAGACCTTAATTATGAAATGCAAGCTCTATGGGCAAACTTTTGCTAGAAAAGCAGTGTAATGCAATCTGTCGTGTATTGTGAGACAAGCCCACATATAAACAAGAAAAGTCTTTTTATTGTCCCTAAATCACATGTAAAGCTGAGGAGTAACGAATTTGAATAACTGTCTCCAGATCATACCAAATTAATTGGAGTGTTAACTTAGTTTTTTGTGAAAGCCAGTCAAGGGCCTTAGAAACAAGACTGTCCTTCCACTCAAATAGAATTTAATACAAATACCGTTAACAGCTGAAATAGCCAACTCTTAAAAGACTTACAGATATACTATTTCAAGTTTCAATAAATCTCCACTGATCTTTAAGATTTGCAAGTAGGCTGCCAAAAGTCCCCAGCTACTACAAAAGCTTTCTTCACAGAAATGTCAATATGGCTTTTCTAAGTCCCAGACTCAGACCGAATTTCTTGGGAGCTTTAGACAAGTGCTTCATCTTTCAACCTTCACACTCCTCCTCCTTACCAGTGCCGGTAAGAACGATGGTTAGTTTGTACTGCACAGTGAAGTGCAGCAATTTCTTCATTATTGCCAAGTATCTAAGATAATGAGAAGTCCTTATTTCCTATTATCTGTCATGTAAATGGACAAACACAACTGAAACGCATAACTGAAAATGTTCTTGGATGTACAACTCTGGAATTTTTCTTTTCCATAGACATTAAAATCCCAGTGCAGCACTTACAATGTCTCCTGTATGGCCAAGCTCAGAGTCATCATTGCTCCAGAATCACTGCTGACAGGCAGAATAAAGGATTGCAGTCAGCCTCAATAGTATATCTTTCCAGCTGTCTTGCTGATGGTTTTATTTTGTTAGCAATCCAGTTCTAAACTGCAGTTCTATCTTTCATTTCTCCATGTGTTCAAACTGGACTAAAGCTGTAGCTTCTTGCCTAACTGGCTCCAGTGAGGTAGCATGGTCTGCAATAAAATTCATTTTTCACAGATAAGTAGTGGACTCTGAACCGACTGCAGCTGCTCAGGAGTGAGACCTTGATGCTGTGATAGACACCAAAGCATCAGCTCAGTGCTTAGCAGCAGTTTAGCAAGGAAACAAAATATTAGATTCCTTTAGGAATGGGAAAAAAAGAACAAAATGGAAAACACCATTATGCACAGTTCATTCACAATCTGAATGATGTGTGCAGTTCTAATCTCCCTATCTGAAAAAAGATTATATGAGAACTCAGGAAGGCACAGAGAAGAGAAGCAGGGATGACTGGAGGTATGGAGCAGCTTGCATAGGAAGAGTGACTGAGAAGGCTAGGGCTCCTCCAGCCTCAGGAAGATACAAAAGAGGTCTACAAAATCATGAATGACATGAGATTTGGTAGTGATCAAAACTGATCACAGTTTTCTCCAGTGTGAAAACTGAGGGCCAACAAATGAAGCTTGTAGGAGCCTCGTGCAAATCAAAAGTAGATAAATCACCTGAAGGAGAGAGTTCTTCATAAACGAGCGGTTGTCCTACAGAACACCATAGGACACTGCAGACATAAGCAATGTACGCAGGTTCAGGGAAGACTGGATACGTATTTGAAACAGAGGACCCCAAGGGTTACTGAATAGATGAAATAACAAGCTGAGAAAATCTGCTGAGTTGAAAGCAGCTGCAGGGTGGAAGAATATGAGGAGAGGAAATAGCCTCTATACTTACTCTGCTATGCTTTCTTATGTGTCCAGTTATGACCACAGAATATTTGATTTGCTAGATACTTGATCTGAATCAGTATAGCCACTTGTGTTTTTATGTTATAATAAGGCTCTAACTCTTGGTGTAACCCAGAAAAAAATACTGAGCCTCTAACTTCTGTAAGATTTTATTTTTTTTCTACAGAAATATATGGGAAAAATGCTTTATTTCATGGGCTATGCAGTAATGGGTTCTTCAGTGTGTGTGAGGTGATCAGAGCTATACCTTGCTCTCATTACATGCTTTCCAGACTCTGAAGAATCAGTTAAAAATGTATACTTTCATGTCTGTATCTTCACAAATGTGCAGTAAAATACCAAACTAAGCTGGTGCTCTAAAATAGAGAGCTGTGAGCAGGAGTGACTTCTGCAGTGCATTTCGTAGTCTCAGAATCGTAAGTATGTGAAGTCCTGACACTTTCATTTCACTTGCTTTGCACACGTTCTGAAAGGCTCTATGAATGTTCGGCGCATTCTTTTGTGTATGAAAATATGAAAAGTTAAGTATTATTAGAAAACCTATTTTCATCTAGTTGCGAACTGAATATTCTTCCTGGCAATGAAATCAACAACTAAAATTATCATTTGGAGAGAGGGAGAAATGGGTTCCATATGGGGATAATTATGTGGTCGTCTTCTCCTGAAGTAATACAGAAATCACTACCCTGATGAAAGAGTCAGGAATAACTTGTTTATCTAACATTTATTTGGGTATCACAACACTAAAACGGGTCAGAAGGAATCTGACCCAGATATTTTCTGTCTTGATTATTGGTTGTGAACGTGAACAGTAACTTTCAGCTACGACAAACTTACTGTAGATCCTACTAACTTGGTTTTTTTGAGGTGTCACCTCTTATGGTGAAAGGATTGTTCTGTCTCTGCACTCAACTAGGTCCTTGTTTTTTTAGTGAAATATCCAGTAAACGTGCCAATTGTGGCAGAGGTTTTAGTGGTGTGGATTCCTGTCCATGAGATCACCAGCTCACTGACCAACCATGACTTGGTAATGACCACTTGGTAAGTGACCTACACTGGATTTGAACTGGTGACCTTAATGTGGAAGACTCTGAATGCTACTTCTAATCTCTGGAGGATTTAATTTCTGGTTTTTATTCTAAAATAAACTCTGTTCAGCCTCCAACTTCTTCCTCGGGCAGTGTTGTGACAATAATATTTTCTCTTTTACCTTGAACTGCTTTGTATCTTTCACAGTGGTGAATTGATCTTCTTCATAATTCCATTCAGAAATAATATTAGTATACATTTAATTCAGAGAATATTAGAAAACTTTATTTTTCAGCTAGTGTTTATGGGAACAACAAGAAATAATTTATTCAGCTATATTCAGTACTCTTGAGAAAACACCACGCACTGTAGCATGGGAAGAGCCCTGAGTTCCTTACTCCAGCAAAAGCCTAAGTCAACAAGACTGTGCCTGAGGAACTACCACAGGACTGGCCCAAATAATTTGATGTTCTGGTTACAGAAGTACACAAAAAGCAGAAAGAGTAAAAAAAATTACAAATTTCAGAATATTTAGCTGGAGCTTGTTCATGTAGCATTTTTTTAAAAAATAACTATTCTGTAAGATTAAGTTGTGTAGCCCTAGTAGAACCCAAATGTGTATCATGTATACTGACTGATTTAAAGCCCTCAATGATCCAGTTCTTTGGAAACATATTTCAAAAGGTAGAATTGGCTTTGAGTGTTTTTTCAGGTAGTATTCATGTATTGATTGCAATTATCAACCCTTCACTGAAATCTTCCAATTTCATCATCAAAGTAAAAAATGAAGGTGAAAACTAAGCAGTGTATCCAGTATTCATGAACCTTCTTAAACTGACATTATTACTCAAGGCACAAGCTTTTATAGTCATTTGCCCCTTATTTTTCATGGCAAAATATTCAAACTTTTATCTTAGAAAATTTTGGACTTTGCAAACCCTTTTTTTGGGGGGAAAAGAGGGAATATGGGTGTGACTTAGGTGCAAAGTTTAAATTAATATTAGCAAAATTTGAATAATTAGATCCTATGAATCTCAGTTGATATGTATTCTTATGAGTTTTTCTCTTTTATGCTTTTCTGATTCCTGGCTTAAGGGAGGAAATTTTACAATAAAATCCTCCTTTATTGGTGCATGACACATACGTCTAGGCATAAAATTTAAAAGATAAGTGAAACAACTCTTCCCTGAAACATAGAACTTGGTCAGACTGAGTGCACTAAATCAGTGCTGCTTCTTCAAGTAATGATACAGAATAACTCAGTATAAAATATTGAGTAAAACAAAACACATAGAAAAGGCAGCAAGTTGTTTTCTTCTCAAATGTCTGCTAATTTGTTAAATACATTAAGAAGCTAGACATACAGCCCTTCTCCTGTATAAATTATAACATGGATACTGTGACTTCCCAAAGATTCCAGTATTGTCAAATTTTGTTGCTGAAATTTCTCCATCTCTTTGATCAAAATGGCCAGTCTTCAGCATCTGGTCAAATACTTAACATATTTTGTATAACATAGCCAGGAAAATACATTTTTAATTACAGATCCATGAAGCCCTTGTGGTTAAGAAGGCAAAAGAATCAAAAGTTTTATCTGAAGTCAAGCTGACTGACTGATGAAGTGAAGCCAGATAGGAAATGAACAGGCATTCGTATTATATTGTATATTTGTATGTTTTTACATACTATACAAACCTGAGATCAGTTTTGGACAACTTTTGCCCATGACTTGCAAGACAGAGCAAATCTGGCGATGGCATGGACATATGCTGAGTTTTGTTTTCCAATGTAAAGTCTAGGCATTTTTCCTACAAAGCAAAATGTCTATCTTATGAGGTCTGTGTTATGCTCTCAAAAACATTTTCACATCATACATCTGCTATATAGCCTTATTCCAAGTGTCCTATACTCCTCATAGGAAAGCGGATTGGAATTCTTATTTCAAGACATTTTCAACTAAAAAGGGCTATGCTTCTTCACTTTTTTCCCCAGTAAAATGTTAAATTTTTAAAGGAAAAATTAGTTTTTCTTAATTTAATTACCTGAAGAGATAATGGCCCTTCGCTCCAAAAACAGAGTCTCTGCTTTTCTCTGGAAAAGAGAACTTTTATGACAAATTCAAAACCTATTGAACTTCTACGATAAATCAAAAAAACACATTTTTTTGACCTTTCTTTCTAAGTTTTTCATTAAAATGCTCACTATTTTATGACCTGCCTCAGTGTAGTAATTCCTGTTTCATTTAGCTTGGAGCCAGTTACTTTCTGAACCAACTGAGGAACTCCATGTGTAGATTCACTGAACGTAAGAGACATCACTTTCATTCATAAGATCATAGGGTTTGCTTCTCATCGCTGCCGAAAAATTTGAGAAAGCACTCTATTTTTGCTTACAGTTTACTCAGTATTTTCCTCCCAATTTTTCATTATAAAATATAAGTTTTGATAGCTCTGAAATGCAGGAAATTAGCCTTGAAATACTGTCCTCTGAGGGATGAAATGTTCATAGTGTCTTATTTCTAGATGTAAATATGATTCATTCTGTGCTAAAGCTTCTAGATTTTATTTCAGCCATACGACAGCCAGTTGATAGCGGTGTAAGCAGCTCACTGAAGAGCAAAGCAGGCAAAGTCTCTTTCCAGCTGATAGCTCAGCTGAGCAGTAGGAATGAGCTGTCAGGAGGCAATGGCACAGAAGGCGGCAGCACGGCAGGGAATGAAGAGGAGGGAATAGATACTGAGAGTTGATGGATCTTGTCACCCACAGAAGTGGCAACGTAGCAGCCATGGGTAATGTAAGCTTAAGTCTTAAAGTACCTTTCTTTTAAGTCGAGGAGTATAAACCTATACAAAAGATTGGGCCAAACGCGTATGCAGGGTTGCAAGCACCTTGTGCCGCTCCATGCAGCACAGAGATGCCTCCCAGAGCCCTCTCCTGTGGGAAGAGGACTCCTGCTACAGGCAGACCCAAGCGCATCCGCTCCACACAGCTGGACCAGGCTCAGCCTGGCCTGAAGACTCAGCCAAAAGTGAGGTCCTGTTTTTCAAGCTCATCTTTTCTTTTCCCATCAGGTTGAGCTAGCTGCTGGCCTGCTTGGTGATCTTGGGAAGCTTTTTTTCTTCTCTGCCTCTGTTTTCCGTAGGGAAGATGTAAAAAACATTGATGTTGAAAACATTGTATGTACAAAGTAGATGTGATGCTGTTCTAAGCAGCTGTACAGGGTTTCTGCATTCCCTGATGTTTTTCAGAGAAGTCAATGCTTCTGCTGAGAGTCAGAAATATGTACGCAGATTGTGTGTTTTCCATTTCAGTTCTATAAAGGCAGGAGTAGTCCATGGGATGATCATATGTATAAAATTACTCCAAGACTAGCTCTGAATTTGTGAAGTGCTTTTGGATTCCTTTGAATGAAAGCCATTACAACTTGTAGATGCACAATAGTGATATGTAGGTTGTTGTGTGTACTGGTAGGCCAGGGAGATGTCATCTGAAAGCTACTAATAGCAGACAGTTGTGCCTGGAAACCTTTCTGATATAGGTTTTACTAATTTCCAGCTTTTCCCAGACCTCAGCCTTTCTTTTGGTGCAGCATGTGGGCAAACAGTTGGTCTTTGATCCAAAGTTCTTCATAGCTCAGGAAAACATGTCCACTGACTTGCATGAGGCTGGATGGAAGGTGTATGGCTGTGTTTAAGGCGGCGGTGTAACTAGTATATGAATTATGAGGTTTTCTGTAGTGAAAAAAAAAATCCACTTAAAATATCATGTCTAACACTGATTCTGCTAGTGTTTATGTATATTTCATATAATACGTGTACATTTGTGTACATTATAATGCCCTCAGTTACATTTACAGTTGAGCAAATCAAAAAGGAATTATCTGGTAATGTTTTACAGACAAATACCCTCAACTAATTCATCCTGCTCTACTGAAGACAGGTGGATAATAAGGAAAAACATTTCTAGAGGTAGTTCTATATTTTATAATAATAAGAATGTTACGCTGAAAGCAATGCCATCTTACCATTGGCATTATAAAACACTCAAAACCTAATTTCTTTTTGATAGTTATCTGCTACATTGGTTTCTCTGAACTGCAAAATATATATCCAGATAAAGCCCCAGTTCTTAAAAGGTGGAAGAAAAGCTGAAGTCAGAGTTTAGGTCTCATTTACGTTACAAGCTTGTGAGGAAGTCAGAAAATGGACTGTGTAACGGGTCATTCTGTTGGGAATCTAGCCTTCATTAGCTGCTGTCAATGTCATGGAAATGATAATGTAAAACCTGAACAATTTGACTTTTACTGCACATGTCTGACATATTTATAAAGTAATGGTATGGTAATTAGGCTGTTCTTGACATGGGCTGTGTAGCTCTTCTATCTGTTGTAGTGCCATACTTTGTCCTGCCTTTTGGATGTGATCTTTCACTTTTCTTTACTTGGAGATGAGATGGTGATGAGAATGACTCTTTTGGTGACATTATTACAGAATTTGCTGCGACTTCCTTAGCAGGTTCAGGTACTCCAATAGGATATTGCTGCTGGACAGGGAGAGGGAAGGGACCCCTTCCTTTGTATTCAGCTAGATAGCAGAAGAAATTTTCTAGAGACCTCTTTAAAATCCCAAACAAACAATTGCAGAAATTCTCCTTATTACTTGATTATTACCTTGTGACATTACTTAGATGGCTACAAGTCTAGATAAAATGGGTTTTCTCCTATAACCTGATGACTTTTTCCTGTTATATACTCACAAGATATTGCAGTCGTTAGTATCTGCTGACAATTGTGTAGGATATAATCTTATATAACACTTTTCCAGACTGTGTCTTTCACAGAGTGTAAAACAAATT
Organism: Phaethon lepturus; assembly: GCF_000687285.1. Lineage (NCBI taxonomy): Eukaryota > Metazoa > Chordata > Aves > Phaethontiformes > Phaethontidae > Phaethon > Phaethon lepturus. The sequence goes on along the minus strand of NW_010558279.1, from coordinate 3,605 downwards.
AATCATACAAATTTGCTGTATGTCATTTAACTTCCAGATTACATCTTTTTATATACATATGTCTATTTTATTAGGGAGTTTTATATAAAAGCTTTTAATGTCCACACAGACTTTTAGAATATCTAATTACATTCTCAAAAAATGGGAGGGAGGGGACTTATTGAAAAGAAAATATTTGAAGTAGTGGAGGCTTTTTCTTCAGGCACCAGTGGTCTCCAAGTATTTTTGGCAAGAGATTCGTTCTCTTTTAAGGTCCAGTGCTAATGCATAAAAGCTCAGAAGCTCAGGCATGAACTTCTTCTCTCACAGGGGTGTATCGTAACGACCTGCAGCGTTATTGATCCAGGGACCCTCTCACTATAGGCTGCTGGGAAACACGCTCACCTGAGATCAACTTTTCACATGTTCAATTTTCCCTGACAGTTCTCCCTAAACCTTCAATAGTACATGAGAGCTAATTTCAAACTGACCTTAGTTTATTTTTAGTGATTGGAGTTGGTGGGTTTGTTTTTTTCTCTTGTTTTGTTGGTTTTTTTTTAAGCAAAGACTACTAATTTATTTCTTTTGTGAAAAACCTATAGAGCTGTACAGAAGGGTAAGCCATGTTTGGGATTCTGTAGCCTTGATCCACAATTTTTATGCAGAAGACAAAAAAATAGCATGAGAGTGGCAAGGCTCCATGATTTGAAATCTGATGCCTCCTGCAGGGAGCTTTGTCATCTCCCCACCTGCCCACCCGTTCCCCTCTTCTGCTCACCCATGGAGTCATTATCACATCCCCCAGCGCTCGGTTTAGCAGTTTAGTTTTTAACTAAAAGCTAAACTTTAGCTTTTAGTTGGCACACAGTTTCGTGCGGGGCCTCACTGTGCGGAGGAACCTACCATCTGATTTTTGCTGCTAAGGGATCCCCGTTCTTTCTCCTACCGCCAGTGTTAAGGGTGGCTCAGTCCGAGTTAGGACTTCGACTGGGCCACACAACCACCACTACAAGACCTGCTTTCCTTCAGGTACAGATGGGACAGAAAAGGGCTGGAACTGCTCCTCACATAATCGCTCACTAGGAGACTCAGAAGACAAAGTGACAAATGTGGCTCCTATGTATTGACTTGCAGGACAAGCCTCCGCAGAGGCCTGTCTGAAGTAGGCATGACTTAGAGCGACCCTATTATTGTTGCAAGCTGTGTCCATGGCTGAGATCCAAGCTGAGAGTCAGCAAAAGTAGATGAAAGCAACCAGCACTGTTTCCTCTGTGCCTCTTGCACTAATGAACTCTATTATCTTTATGAAATTGTTTCTCACCTACAGCTTGTGAATGCAATAATAATTTGGTCCTTTCAACTCTTGCATATTCTTTAGTGTACTGTTCCCAGGCCAATTCAAAATCACCGCAGCATAAAAAGATAGTTCTCCACAGCACTTTTATGCTGTTGATTTGAAATACTTTGAAAACCATTAGATTGTTCCAGGCTTACCGGGACGTTTCCATAAAAATAATCTGCATGCCAAAGAATCTGAGATTCATATATTACAGGATATGGTCTCCTCACACCCTCCGCCTACTCATTTGGAAGTGTCTCATGGTTTTCCTGCATCATTTGACACATCTGTAGTCATTTAATTGTTCTAGCCTTTCAGACTGTATTGTGAAACAATTGCTTACAGGACTCATTAAAAGAAAATATAACAAGAAATTCCCATGCGTTGTATCTCCTGCATAGTAACATAAGCCTTGGAAACTTGCAGGGTATCCAGATTTTTTTTTTTTTTTTAAACAGGACATTTTGACCTATGTTAGAGTAGGCAGCCAGTATGCAGCATGACTATTTGGACAGTATTTCTATATGTCTAAACAAGTAATGAGTGGAATGGGAGTATGTTGTACATTGCGTGGGATTTTTTTATTGTTATTTGTTTATTCCAGTGTTGGCCCTGACTCAGATAGGTACGTAACCACTTTTTTATGTCAACCCTCAATTAGAAAAGCCTTCTCTTAAGTCTTGTTGAAATGAGTGGAAACTAAACATATGCTCAGAGGTAAGCATTAGCTTGAAACGTTTTGCTGACTGGGATATTCTCTCACAATGGTCTTTGGAAGTTGACCTGGCAAGAGATGTTATTGGAGTGCATCTGTTTATCTCAATTAGTATTGTGTCACACAGAACAAAACACATTGCCAAATGCTTGACATTCCACCGTTCCCTATTTCACTTCTTAGCAGAGAGGAGAACTCCCTGCATCTCTGGCTGAGATACCAAACATCTGGCAGATCTCTGAATTCCCCTCTGACTCAAGGTCATAGAACAAGACACTTGATATCGATGCTGAACTAGGCTTCTGCGATGTAATGGATGTATCTAGTTACAAATGTTTAGAATTGGTTGCAAAAAAAAAGATGTTTAACAGTTGCTGTTGAAACATGCATTATTGTAGGCACAAATGTGGCTTGTAGGCTGATGGGAGCCTATCTGCAGAGTGTCACAAGGAATATATAAAAATGCTGCTTAGGTTTTGAGGGAAGGATCACATCTGAATTGATACAGAACTAAATTATCTAATGACAAATCTTGATTGTGAGAATCTTTTGGGTGCAATTTGGTAGTGAGGCTGAGAGTGACAGGCAGATCAGCTGCCTTAATGTGAAAATGGCTTAGCGATCGGAAAACAGAAATTAAATATTCTTTGCTTTCTACCTTCTTTTTAGGGGGCTTGCTTAACACGCCTGTTTTCTCTAAGGTAATGCTTTGGAAATATTAATGTTTTGGAAAGAATAGAAAAGTTTTACTACATCCATAAATGTATTTTACATTGACTATAACAGGATACATAACAGGAGAATTTATTGTATGATACATGAAACAGAGCTAGATGTATGGTTTTCTTAGCTTAATAAGTAGGCCCAAGTGATGAACAAGCTTCTGCAACAATACATTTTACCATATTTAAAACAGATGTAAAATGTATTGTGCTGCTTCTCAGAGTACCAGTACCTCTTTATTCCAGTCTGTCCATATTTTTATGCCACATTCATCATTACATTTGACTGCCTGGAGAACTGAATCTCTTCCAGTTCAGCTTTTCAGGCACACAGATGTAGTAGTGATAAGTAGAGTTGAGCTTTTCCTAAAGCTCAGGCTCTCAGGCTTCGAAATCACTTGCACATATCGAGAGAAGTCTTTCTGGTTTTTCCTTCTCCATCTGCTGGAAGTATAACACGGCAGAGAGGAAACAATCTGGGAGGTTCCTGGAGTGTGTGGAGAATAACTTCCTGACGCAGCTCATGAGTGAGCCCACCCGGGGAGGTGCCTTGCTGGACCTGCTGTTTACAAACAGAGAAGGACTGGTGAGAGATGTGGTGGTCGGAGGCCGTCTTGGGCTTAGTGACCATGACATGACAGAATTCTCAGTTGTGAGCAAAGTAAGGAGAGGGGTCAGCAAAACTGCTACCATGGACTTCCGGAGGGCAGACTTTGGCCTGTTCAGGTCACTGGTTGAGAGAGTCCCTTGGGAGACAGTCCTGAAGGGCAAAAGGGTCCAGGAAGGCTGGACAGTCTTCAAGAAGGCAATCCTAAAGGTGCAGGACCAGGCGGTCCCCATGTGCCGTAAG
>NW_010558278.1:2659-9215 GCF_000687285.1 Phaethon lepturus | reverse complement strand
GTGGGTGTTGCTCTCTTCTCCCAAGTAACCATTTATAAGATGAGAGGAAATGGCCTCAAGTTGCACCTTGGGAGGTTTAGACTAGATATTAGGAAAAATTTCTTTATGGAGAGAATTGTCAAGCATTGGAACAGGCTGCCCAGGGAGGTGGTGTAGTCATCATCACTGGAAGAATTCAAAAAATGTTTGGATGTGGCACTTTGGGACATGGTTTAGTGGGCATGGTTTAGTTGGGTTGATAGTTGGCCTTGATGATTTTAAAGGTCATTTCCAACCTTAATGATTCTGTGATCCTGTGAATATCTTGCATATCTCATTCAGCAAGTCACAAGCACGTGCAATCCAAGGTATGCCAAAAAGGACAGGACTTTTTTGAAGTCTGAAGGACTGAGGACAAATCATTGAAGAGCTAAAACAGTGTAAGAAATAGTACACATATGATTAAGGGATGAGCAGAGGCTGGATATTTGAAGACAAAACACATATTCTGTGAACTACTTCAAATCCTTTTAAGAACTGTTCTTCCCTGCTTCTTTAATACTGATCTAATATTAAAAAAGAATTTGTGAAAAAGTTAATTTTTTAGTATGCCATCTAGAGGTAGGTCAATGGCAGTAACTAAAAACAGAGAGAGACAGGAAACAATTCAAATATGTGGACAGCTGGCTTACTGAGGTCCCTCTTTGTTTTTAAGTCTAAAGTTTTCCAAGATGGATGATACAAAAGATAAGGTAAGGGGAGATGTAACCAGATGCCAGACGTAACTCTGATGTATCTTCATCTTTGACATCAAAAGGGTTTATACTGCTGTCATAGCTGAGCACTCTGCAAGTTTTAATGCCTTTGGCTCTTTACCCCTGCAATGAACTGCTTTATTTTTGACTTAGGTGCTTGATTCCTACTGATTTGGGAAAATCACCTAAAAGAAGAGGGGTTTAGGGCTACAGACAAGCTGTAAAGAAAGAGAAATTGATTTCTGATATATATAGGTTTTCTCAAGACCTGGTTCCACCAAACCATGGAACATTACAATTACCGTAACATATGCCTCTGTTTTTTCATAATTTTATCACTAATGCCACAAAAAATACTACATTCTCCAGCATGACTAAAAGTCAAAACACAGAGGTTTACCTCAAGTTAATTAAATATTTACATACACTTTTCCCTTTCAGCTTTTGTCCCAACATTACTGTGCTTTATTGATCATGGAAAGTTTGACTCCCCTCCAAACAGCCTGCAGAGGCAGCCAGCATTCCTTCCTACTTATTTCTGAATAATACTTGTCCTTTTTCAGACATGACATTTTGAGGAAACTACTTGCACATAAACATGCAACTAACCTTGCTCTAAACCAGCCCTAGCTCAGCTCAAAATGTTGCAAAATGTTTTACACAAGAAAATGCGTAAGTTGCTCCCTGATAAAAACACACTTAGTATTATAATTAAAATACCCAGTGCTCACCACCACTGGGGAAGTGTTGCCTCTGCTATCTGGTCCTTGTCTAGTTAGGCCTTTCCTTCTAAGACATCAAAACCCCCCCCTTTCCACCCAATTGTCTCTCATAAACAAACAAATGGTACAGGACACTCAAACCACTAAACAGACTCGCACTGGAAGTCCCTCTTCAGGGACTCTGCTTCAGGCCGTCTTACCTCAGTACATGTTAGACTGAGGACTGCTCATAGTTGTGCCCTTTTCCTTTCCCTTTGCAGAAAGATTCTACTGAGCTCCTGCATTTGGGGCGAGGAAGGTGCTCGAGTGCTTCACTTCAAGCCCTGTGTTCTGCAGATGTGTTAAATGGTTCTAGAACTCCAACACTGGCAAAAGTGCATTTGCCTAAAAGTTAACATTTCTCTAGGTGTTCATCTGCAAAGAACTAAAGCTTTCAAATACCCTTTTCAGATTAGACATGGAGGTTCTCTTCATCAAAAGTAATGTTATTTCTTTTCCTTGAATAAACAAACCACTTCATATATTGTTTTTCTGGCTAAATCAAATACTTACTTGCACAGGGTTAGATGTAAGCTAATGCCAAACATATAAATTCAGGAACATTTTGTACTTCCTGACAATGCAATATTGCCACAGCATTTGAAACAGGAGTGACAATGTAAATCAGTACATTATTTTCCCAATTAAGGTAGTTTTGTTACACAAGTTGATTCTGCTGGCACCATACCAGGTTTTCAAAGTCTTATGTATGCTTTCTTTTTTCTCCTTAGTAGCAAAATGTTTTTTATTAAATAATTTTAGTGAAGGTACAATTTCTGTATTTATTCTCTGATAAAACAGGAGTCAGAGCAGCACTGATTTACTATCTCAGCCTTGTCTAGTCTCTGTGACATACTTCAAATTGCAGCTCTAGGTCCCAGGGCTATCATAAGGTCATACAATACTGTTAGCAATTCAGCCATTTTAAATCCTGAATTCTTTTAGAACTTGGAGAAATTATTTGTGGGCTTCTGGTTATTGCTCATTTTATCCCTGTGTCCATTGCCTGTTCTCCAGCACTTCGGTGTGAGACAGATTCTCTGGTGAGTCCCTCTAGAGAAATGTAAACTTCCCTACTACTTCTAACACAGTCAATACAGAAAGAAAAAAATATTGGGTTGTTTTTTGGGGTGGTTTTTTTGGCTATACTCTTACCTTCTCTGAGTGTCCCATTATTCTGAATAAACAGTAACACAAGCTTTAAGTTAAAATCACATTAGGAGGGTCATAAATACACACATAACTAAATCGCTGGACAGCAGTTCATATGTCACCTTACTATTTGCTAAAAACAAAAAAGCTTGAAGAATAGGTAGGATATATATTCAGTGTTAGATGTGTCAGGAAAAAAAATTAAACTGATCCACATACAAAGGAGATATACAGTATTCTACTTAAGGTACTAACGAACTTGCAGAAATAATTTTAACCTCATTGACCTTTTTCAAAATTTTGGTTTTGTTCATGTGCAATACAATTTAATAAATCAGCAATCAGCAAAATACACTGTAAGAAGTTTGAAAGACTTTTATGATTAAGGAGCGTGTGGATATTACTGGGGTTAATACTTTTTGAAAATTTTCCTACTTTTCAAAAGCTATTCTGATGGTAAATTGTTTGAGATGATAGGAAATCCACAGCAGCCTCTTTAGGACTTCACCTGGGGCCTTTGTGTTACATAAGTAAAGTCAATACAAGTAAAAGTAAAAACAAAACTCCCCCAGATATTCACTCTATTGCTTCTATTTATATTCATAGTTGTGCCACTATAACTTTTCATTTAACATACAGAAACAACTTTGAATATCTAACTGCATATTACTGCAAGTATTCTCAATACGAAATAAAGGTTCCACTTTATATTACAAGTTTAGCTTTTTTAATAACATGACCTATAATTAATAGGATGTAAGAATAACAGTTGTGACATGCAACATCCTAACACTTAATTATCTGCTGAAAATTTAATTTCCCACAAATTTTCCTGAAGTTTCTGCACTGATTAAAAACAATATAAGCAAAACAACCATACCCAGTCCTGAAACACTAAGTGAAGAGATTTCATGATAGTGACTGAGACTGTCTGGGTGCAGAACCACGACCTAGTGAACTCACCTGAAAGCAAAAGATGAAATTTTGGCTCTATGAAATGCAGTGGCAAAATCCTCTAACATGAGTAACGTCAGAATTTCACCCACACTGAAGAGATGACTAGTAGCATTTATTGATATTAAAAAACTGCAAAAGCATTTGGAGAAGCCTGCTAAGAGTATTTACGAAACAAGTAAGCATCTGTCAGTTTCTAAATGAAGTTCCCATTTTAGCCACAAAACAAATTGAAGTATTTTAGTACATTTGTTGCAGAGCTGCAAAGTGCTTGAACTACCGAGTGCTAGTCAGAAGATTTCCTGCTTTAAAGAAAAAGCAAGAGATTGCTAAATGCTCTTAACCTCTGTTAAAGTAAATTACACATGTAAGGACGCTCACTCAGTCAATATGACTGTGGAAGGGAAAGGAGCTGTCACAGAATCTATACTGCACATGTGAACAGAGGACTGTTTTTCACCATGTATTTCACTTTACAGTTAATGCATTTCATTTACTGTTTTAGTACCTAGTCATTATTAGAAAATTTTTTTGCAAGTCTTTGCTTTCATGTTGTTTTGAATAGCCCAATATTAACAATAATCTAACCTCAATTTCAGTAGAAATTACCTATTGCTGTACCACCAACGCTCTGTGACATTTAACTACCAAGAATACAGCATATCTGGAGATGCACAGAGGCATATAATTTTTTCAAATCAGATTAAATACAATTTTGTGCCTTTATTTATACATAAAGAGGTTTCCACACTTAAAAAAACACAGCCAAAATCTCTGAAGAGCCCAACAGGCTACTTTTCTATAACAGTAGCAGATGCTTTATGGAAGTTATGAATCCAAATTCTTCCCTTTTACAGCCAGACCACAGCTGTTTACCAGTGCCTTCCCCACCCACTCTAGGCACTTTTGCCATGGGGATTCTGAAGTTCTCCACCTTAAAGTATAAGTAATGGGAAAGTGAACCTGGGAAAAATTATTATGTATCTGTACTCTGACCAAAAGTGGACTATGCATTTCCTTATAGCACCAAGATAATTTTTATTCCATTAATTAATAAGTCATATTTACAGTATTTACCAGCTATCTCCAGTGAGTTGCATTGTTTTGGCTAGATTAGATATAGATGGTGTGGATGTTGCTGAAAGTGGCACCAGTGCCAATTTTGGCCTGTTTCTGCAGTGCTTAACTGGGAAATTTAACCAGTGTCAGTAGCCTCCGTATCAGGAGATATCAGGAGACATTTAGGATACTTGAAGGTTTTGAAACACTTTTTTCTGAGGACAGATTGATCACTGAAGGGAGAGTGTAACGTTGAGAAATGGTCTGAAAGCACATGTGAAAATGAATGAGAGGAGTTCCTCCAGCTTTACCAGCTTGGCAATAGAGAAGAAATAATTGAGAATAGCGAGAGGAAAACTACTGGCACTGCACTGTTATAAAGAGGCAGTGTGGGGGTACAGCCGCTCTGTCCTTCGTGCCCTTGGGTGGAGAAGTGCAGAGTGCATACACTGCAGGCTGTCCTAACAGACCTGCAGCTAAAAGGATTCTGTGGCTGGTGGGAGGAGGGGAAGAGGTATGAAAGTATTCTAACTCATAGGTCTTAGAGATAACCTGATAATTTTAATGTGTGGTCTCCAGGGAAAACTGACAATGAGGTGGAAATGATTAATATTTTTAAGCTGTGTGTATGGTGACATGTCTAAAAGGTTTTATACAGTTTTAGAATATTGTAAAAATAATAGCACTAGAATAAAGTAAAAATAATAGCACTCAAATCAGCATGAATTCACTTAGGAACTCAATAGGAATATAAATTCTGAAAATTGTGTGGTAAGGTTAACCTCAGGTAGGAACTCTGAGAATCTAGCACTGAGGAAGGGGAGAGACAATCTGCAGTATTTTCTATAACATTAGAAAAAGACTATAAGAACCCTGGGTCAAACACACAAGCTGCTCAGCAAACTTACACTGAGACCTGGACTCTCCTACAGGGCAGAAAGAAAGCACACATTGTGTGAATCCTTCTTACTTGCAATCCTTCTAACATAAGTAAGTGAATACTTCTTACTTATGTTATTTTATTAAAAAGCCTTCTACGTCAGGATCTCTAGGACCTAGGATGTGAGGATTTGAGACTTCAAGAAACAAACGAGCTATCCTGAAAGGCATTTCATGTTATCTCTCTCCACAGTCAGAGTTGAATTTTTCTTCAAATGGAAAATATATTGAGTAAAATGCCAAATAAATAAACAAGAGCCTGGCTTCATGTTCAGCCAGCTGAAGATGAGCCAGCAGTGTGCCCAGGTGGCCAAGAAGGCCAACAGCATCCTGGCCTGTATCAGAAATAGTGTGGCCAGCAGGAGTAGGGAAGTGATCGTGCCCCTGTACTCGGCACTGGTGAGGCCGCACCTCAAATCCTGTGTTCGGTTTTGGGCCCCTCACTACAGGAAGGACATAGAGGTGCTGGAATGTGTCCAGAGAAGGGCAACGAAGCTGGTGAGGTGTCTGGAGCACAAGTCTCATGTGGAACGTCTGAGGGAGCTGGGGTTGTTTATTCTCTAGCAAAGGAGGCTGAGAGGAGACCTTATCACACTCTACAACTACCTGAAAGGAGGTTTGTCATGTTTTAGCCCCAGCCGGCAGCTAAGCACCACACAGCAGCTCACTCACTCCCCCTCCTGCAGTGAGACGGGGGAGAGAATTAGAAAAAAACGTCGTGGGTTGAGATAAACACAGTTTAATAGGACAGAAAGAGAGAAGGAAACAACAATGATAATACAAACAAAGGAATGTACAAGAACAAGTGATGCCCAATACAGTGATTGCTCACCACCCGGCGACTGACAACCCATCCTCGAGCAGCGATTCCTGCCCCTCGGCCAGCTCCAGTTTATGTACTGGGCATGACGTCGTATGGTAGGGAATATCTCTTTGGCCAGCCTGGGTCAGCTGTCC
>NW_010558278.1:0-2515 GCF_000687285.1 Phaethon lepturus | reverse complement strand
CACAGTCTCACACTGGCTTCTGTGAAGAAAACCAGCTCTATCCTGGCTGAAACCAGGACAAGCTTGTAGTAAGGTGGATTCTTCCTGGGCTCAACTTCACTCCTAAATTCTCTGCCTCCTTCCCCTGAGTGGTGCAAGAAGGTGAGGAATGGGGGTTGAGGTCAGTTCAACATACGTTGTTTCTGCTGCTCCTTCCCCCTCAAGGGGAGGACTCATCACACTCTTCCCCTGCTCCAGCATTGGGTCCCTCCCATGGGAGACAGTCCTCCATGAACTTCTCCAGCGTGAGTCCTTCCCACAGGCTGCAGTTCTTCATGAACTGCTCCAGCCTGGGTCCCTTCCACAGGGTGCCGTCCTTCAGGAAAAGATGGCTCCAGCATGGGGTCCTCTCTCCTCTCCACAAGTCCTGACACCAAACCTGCTCCAGTGTAGACTCCACGGGTCCACAGGTCCTGCCAAGAGCCTTCTCCAGTGCAACTTTCCTGTGGTGTCACAGCCTCCTTTGGGCATCCCGCTGCTCCGGCATGGGGTCCTCCATGGGCTGCAGCTGGGTATCTGCTCCACTGTGGACTTCCATGAGCTGCAGGGGAACAGCCTCCCTCACCACGGTCTTCACCACGAGCTGCAGAGGAATATCTGCTCTGGTGCCCAGAGCACTTCCTCTGCTCCTCCTTCACTGACCTTGGTGTCTGCAGAGTTGGTTCCCTCTGTATTGGGTTAGTGTGGCAGGGTTTTGGTAGCAGGGGGGCTGCAGGGGTGGCTTCTGTGAGAAGCTGCTAGAAGCTTCCCCTATGTCCAATAGAGCCAAAGCCAGGTGGCTCCAAGATGGACCCACTGATGGCCAAGTCCAAGCCCATCAGCAACAATGGTAGTACATCTGTGATAACATATTTAAGAAGGGGGAAAAAAAATGCGCAACTGCCACCAGAGGGAGGAGTGAGAATATGTGAGGTAAAAACTCTGCAGATGTGTGAGGAGTCCTCCCACTGAGAGGGAAGGAGCAGCAGAGACAACATGTGGTGAACTGACCACAACTCCCATTCCGCATCCCCCTGCACCACTCAGGGGAAGGAGGTAGAGATTTCAGGAGTGAAACTGAGCCCAGGAAGATGGGAGGGGTGGTAGGAAGGTGCTTTTAAAATTTAGGTTTTATTTCTTTTTATCATACTCTGATTTTGAGTGGTAATAAAAATTACACTAATTTCCCCAAGTTGAGTCTCTTTTGCCTGCGATGGTAATTGCTGAGTGATCTCTCCCTGCCCTTATCTCCACCCATGAGTCTTTTGTTACATTTTCTCTCCCTTGTCCAACTGATGAAGGGAGTGACAGAGCAGCTTTGGTGGGCATCTGGTGTCCAGCCAGGGTCAGCCCACCACACTCTCACATATTCTCGCTCCTCTCCACAGCTGCAGCTCCACAGATGTTTTCCCTCTTCTTAAATCTGTTCTCCCAGAGGTACTACCACCATCGCTGATGGGTTCAGCCTTGGCTAGTGGTGGGTTCATCTTGGAGCCGGCTGGCACTAGCTCTACCTGACGTAGAGGAATCTTCTAGCAGGTTCTCACAGAAGCCACCCCTGCAGCCCCTCTCCCTGATACCAAAACCTTGCCCTGCAAACCAAATACAAAATGAAGAAAATGTAACAAAATGAAACCTCTGGTGAGCTCTTCCATATGACCAAGTACAGACAAATGTGTATAAAACCACTGTGAGTTCCTATTTCATGAAAGAAGTATGCGACATCAGAATAGCCTATTTTCTGTGAAGGCCTGCAAAGCTCCATTCAGGTAACAGGGATGAAAAGACTCCTCGGAGCTGAAGTGCAAGCTGAATGGCATCTCTCTACAGGGTGCTGCTTCTTACTGCAGCTGCGTTTAGGCAAATGTTTTCTGTGGCTGAAATAAAAATCTGAAAATCATTGCAGCTCACTGTACTGATCTGAAAACAACATATAAACCAAAAATTCTCCTGCCTAATTAGACAGTGAGATGGATAGCATTGCAATACCATGCATGAATGAAGGCTTGGGCTCCTTTCCACCACATTCGGAGCACTTGAGCTAACCTACCATTTGAAAACACGACTGCAGTTTTAACCTCCAGGGAGGCTGCCTTCATTGAAGGCAAGGCACTCAACCTCAAGCATTCGGCAAGATTAGGCAAGAGCACTGGATTGCTCAGCATCTTGCAGAACTGAGGTCTTTGGAAGAGGTGAAGTCCTGAAGCCATAGTAGATGAGAGATTAGGAGAAGATAAAGAGAGCATTTAATTTGATTTTTGAAAATAGGTCACCCAAGAATCTCAGACTCAAGTCAGACATGCTGTTCTGCTTGTTGTCAAGCTGGGTGAAAAGGTTGTTGCACCTGTCCAGTACTGACTGCAGCCATGCTGACAGAAGATATCACTCAATTCAATCTGTCATTTTTGCTGTCTGTCTAAAACTGTGTAGTGTTCCTTGCTGTAGGGTTAGGAAGCCTACTACTGCTGCAAATCACAGAATCATTAAGGTTGGAAAA